>NW_012026821.1:12508-42742 GCF_000956235.1 Wasmannia auropunctata | reverse complement strand
TTTGGACAATTTTTATTTGTTAAAATAATATTTTTGGTTTAGGAAGGATGTAACGTACGATACTTTTTTGTATACTTGGCGTAATCTTTTTCTTTTTTTAAAAAAGAGTTTTGGTAGGATAAATATTTGTATCCTCATTAAGTTAAGAATTTGCCAAAAAAGCTTGCTAACAGCCACTATGCCAGTAGATTAGCGACAGAAATCGAACAGGAGCTGCAAATCCTACTTGGTTTCTGTTGCCAATCTGTTGGCAAATATACAGGGTGTCCCCATATAAGTGGCCACCCCTTTTTATCTCGTAAACTAATAGAGATAGACCTAATAATATATGATATCAAATTAAACAGCTCTAACTATAAACTTTATTGTAAGCACAGTGATCACTTAGAAATATTATCTATGTTAGAGAGCGGAAAGACATGATTAATTTTTGCACGGTAAAGGGACAATTTTAATATGATAAAAGTTGTAGCGTTCTTTTTAACGAATGCAACGATGTATGATATAACGAAATTATTTTACGAATTATAAGAGTTATTTTGGTTTAAAATTTTGCGGGAGGCTACTACCTTTTCAATTTCGGACCTGCGATGTGATCAACTTCCGATTCTCGCACTAACAAAAGTACTATGATCAAGATAAAAACATTACATTCAATTGTCAACGCGAAAATTAGAAGTTGGCCACATCGCAGGGCCGAAATTGAAAAGGTAGTAGCTGCTCGCAAAATTTTAAACCAAAATAACTTTTAAAATTCGTAAAATAATTTTGTTATATTATACATCGTTGTATTCGTTAAAAAGAACGCTACAACTTTTATCATATTAAAATTGTCACCTTACCGTGCAAAAATTAATCATGTCTTTTCGCTCTCTAATACATGGATAATATTTTTAAGTAAACACTGTGCTTACAATAAAGTTTAGTCAGAGCCTTTTAATTTAATATTATATTTATTTGGTCTATCTCTATTAATTTACGAGATAAAAAGGGGTGGCCACTTATACGGGGACACCCTGTATATTCAAAGGATGTAAGGGTACGTTTCCAACGCGTCACGCGCGCGTTATCCGAATTGACCAATCAAAACATCCCATTTTATTGCGTAATTTGCCGCGCGATCCGGGATTTCATACAAAGAAAGATTCTTTTATTTCTAGAATGTTGAGTAACCTAATCAAAGCGTCTCGCAAGAGTTGCACGGCAAATGATGCAATAAAACAGGATATTTTTATCAATTAATCGTGACGCGACGGACGACGCGACGCGTGACGCGCTCAGTGGGAACGCACCCCAGGATCCTCTCTGCTGTCTTGTAATCGCTAGAGTCCTAGATTATCAGAGAAGCGCGACCGGTGTTACGAATCCTGATTGGACACGCAAATGGCCAATCATAAGATTGATTTATCGCTATTATAAATGGCTGCCGAATAAATCAAACTTATAATTGGCCATTCGACGCCATTTTTAATATTTTCTAGTACTTTTGCGATACTGCCATAAGCCGGTCGCGCTTCTCTGATAATCTAGGACTCTAGTAATCGCTAAATAGAAAGCACCCGTGATCTCTTATATAGTATAGTTAAGTAGATACTAGGTGGAGCTAGTGAAGATAAGTCTACTGAGTGACGACTGACGCAGAGAGAGAGAAAGAGAGAGGGAGAAAAAAGAGAGCTTGTGGTGTGTATCACCGATTTTGCAAATAGTGTCCGATATTCTCGACAATTCCGACTCATTCGGTTAACAAAAATAGTACGTAGCATCGCTGCGAGCAACTACGAAGTCATAATTGTTAAATAGAGCGAACGATAGATTCTACGGCGGCGTTAAATCGAGAGCGCTGTGACATGGGTTCCAACAAACGTCACAAAACTGAAAAATCTCGCGATGCCAAGAAGAAGCGTCATCGCAGCCGTTCTAGGAGCTACACGCCCGACCGCGAAAAGTCGGAGAAACACAGACACCATAAGAAACACAGGAGGAAAGAGCGCAAAGACTACGACAGCGACGGTAAGAGAGAATCTAGCAGTGTATTATTGAGTAAATATATATTTTGCAGATTTTTATATATAATTATACATAATTATAGAAGATAACAATTATATTTACTCACACAAGAAATTGAATTTATTTTGTATATGCACCAATAGTTATGAGTGCGGAGGCACTCATATCCTTATGATTTATTCGTTGGAGCCACTTCATGTCTATTTTTAATTTAAATTACATTTATGTATAATTATAGAATAAGATTTTTTCATTTTCAGTTGAGATTGTTAATGCTCCGCCGCCACCAAAAATATCAAAGTCGTCGCATCCATCAACGCCTCCCCCGCCTGAGATTTCTAAACAGCGCAGTCCATCCCCTGCTAAAGGTGGGGCATCGCAAGTCTCATTATCCATTGAGGACACCAACAAACTTCGTGCAAAGTTGGGATTAAAACCATTGGAAGTAGATAGTACATCCAAAGATGACCCTAGCAAAATCAAAGATGATCTGGGCGAGTTTTATCATAAACCTGCACTTAACAATAGTGACAAGATAAAGGCACAAAAACTGAGAGAAAAGATAGGTGTTCAGAAGGAAAAGAGACAAATTGAGACAAATTTGTCAAAAGTAAAGGCTTTGGGTGAATGTGATTCGGATGATGACACTCATGCATGGATCAATAAATCTAGACAACTGGAAGAAGAAAAAAAGAAAGCAGAAATGAGAGTAATATCTTAATATCCATTATCTTTATATTCATACTAATATATCTTATGTTTGATGTATTATTGAATGTTATAAATTTATAAAGTATCCCATTTTGGTATTGCAAAAGCATGTTCTTATAATTGTATGTGTAAAGTTATAAAAAAAATAATGCTTTTGCAGTATCAAAATGGAATACTTTATAAATTTGTGTATGCGCGCGCGCACGCGCGCACGCGCGCGCGCGCGTGTGTGTGTGTGTGTGTGTGTGTGTATTTTTATAAAAAATACAAAAAATTTGTACAGTGTTTATAAAAAAGTATTCATATGATAGATGCATTTATATGATGGATAGTACATACCACATTAAGTAAAAAAACCTTAGTAAATATAATAACAATTGTTTTTCAAATATGAATGATAATTTCATATTTACACATGTGACACATAGAAGCCAATGAGTCAATTATGGTATTAAAATATAAAACTTTTTATCTCAGAAACAATTGCGTTTTTAATCTATGTTCACTAAGGCTTTTTTACAGTATATCCACAAAAAAGCATTCAGCATTCATATGGTAGATAGGAAAGTGTACACATACACACGCACACACACGCACACACACACACATACACACACATACACACACACACACACACACACCACAATTTTACATATTATGATACTCTTCATTGCTTTTTTAAAAGTCCTATTTTAATTTAAGGCAAAGGTGCTGGATCAATTAGATGAAGAATTCGGAATCAGTAATTTGGTTAAAGAGGAAATACATATTGCTCGCAACACAGCGTATACAGAGAAAGACTTAAAAGGCCTTAAAGTCGAGCATAATATTGTAAGTGCCATTTTCTCATATATTATTAATTGTAATAATATATGTTATTGGGTTATCTAAAAGTTGTGCAGTTTTCACTCATGGTGACAGATTCAAATGTGGTCATGTATGGTACTTTTTGCAATTTATAATTTTTCTGCCAGTTCTGTATAACGAGGATTTTCGGCGATGTTTCCTCCAGTAGATCATCATCCACAGTGCAAGGACGCCCAGATCGCGCCTCGTCTTTGAGAGTGAAATCACCTTGTTGAAATTTCACAAACTCCCTCCGAACTGCATCATCAAAAGCAGTACCTTGTCTGTAGACTTTACAAATTTTACGCGCTATCTTGCATGCGTTCTTGCCCTTTCTTAAGTACAAAAACATAATATTACAAAAATGTTGTTTCTAATTCTCCATCTTTAGGGCACTATAGAATCGAATGTACTGAACGTATGTCATTATGGATGGACGCATTGTTTAAAGAAAAGATTGCTCTTTCTTATCAACCTAAAGTTTGGGTTTCCTCATTCAATATTAGTGCAAAATTTAAACTGATATCCGCGCATGATGGAGAAAACTGCAGAACTTTTCGGATGATCCAATATTAATTATTATTTAATCTCTTTTAAAACTTGTACATAACGTACATAAATTAAAGTTTTCCATTTTTTCTTGTAATAAGTTCTAAATAGAAAAATTTTATAGGAAACATTTGAGGAAGGCAAAACTGTAATCCTAACGTTGAAAGATCAAGAAGTATTAAATGAAAATGATGATTTACTTGTAAATGTAAATATGATCGACAATGAACGCTACAAACGTAGTGTTTTAAATAAGAATAAGAAACCTACGTATGACCCATACGCCGATGAAAATTTTGATGAATATGGATTCCCCAAAAATACGATTTTAGAAAAATATGACGAGGAAATCGACGGTGAGAAAAAAGATAATTTTGTATTGGGTGCTAATAATGCGGTGGAATTTAAACGACATCAGGTAGAGACAGTGAAACAACGTTTAGCGAATAAAAAACTAGAATCGCTACAAATGGTAGAACCAAAATTAGCAAGCGAATATTACAATGAAGAGGAACTTGCAAAATTCAAGAAACCAAAAAAGAAGGTAAAGAATTGCTTTCTAACGTGTTAATTGTACATGAAATAAATTAATGTTCTTTAGATACAATTGCTTAGTGCAGCTGTATATTTTATACATTTTCTATTCGTCTTATTTATTTTTAAAAATATGTTTTTTGCAATAATATAAAATAATATGTGTATTTAATATGATTGCAGATTCGGAAAATTAGAACAAAAAAGAAACTAAAGGCTGACGATTTAGTTCCTGTGGATAATGATTATCTCAGGGATCTTGGAAGTAGGAGAAGAAAAAAACCGGAAGATTTAAAGGATAACGATACTTTAGATGTCGATGATTTAGAAGGTAAAGATATTTACATGATTTTGTAAAAATTAGGGACAATATACAAAGTGAATTCATTTGAGCATTAAGCATTTGTAAATCTACAAGTATAATTTAATCCTGTAGCGAAACACACATCTCTCAATTATCGATTTTATATATAGTATATTCCGTAAAGGTTACGTTTCTTTTGAACATCCGTAAAGAACACCTGAGTGCGAATTCGCACCTAGCGTTTTTAAAGTTTTATATATTTTGAAAATAAAAAGTAAAATTAAAGCAAAACGTACGTTTTTCAATGTAAAATTTTTTGACCAATCGATTGGTAATATTAAATTTTCGAAAAAAGAATGTAATTATTTTCAAAACTGCGTGTTAAACAAAACCATTTTCTCAAATGTCTACAAGTTGAAAATTTTGTGGGTGCAAATTCGCACTGAGGTACTTTTTATGGGATATACATGGTTAAATAATACACATAGTTTTGTGTTCTTAAAGTTTCTGTGTATAGATCATGATTAACAATAATTTTAATAATTATAAATTATTATTTGATCGATTTATTAAAATTATTGAATAGCTCCTGAGGAAGATCTTACTGGGATAAAACTCGAAGAAGACGATAAAGAATTGGAGTTACAATTAGCTTTAAAGAAAACTCAGCGTTTGAAGGAAGGACATTCAGCTGATATCCAGAAAACTGTAGAAACAATAAAGCAAGAAATTCTTAACTCCGAGGAAAATCAATCTGGAAATATCGTTCTTAATTCTACTGCAGAATTTTGTAGAACCTTGGGTGATATACCCACTTATGGACTCGCTGGAAATAGAGAGGAAAATGGACAAGAACTCATGGTAAAACTAAATATAACGTATTACTGAATATTTATCTTGGACATTAGAATAATATGTATTTATAATATAATGTAAATGTTATAGGATTTCGAAATTGACGGAATTAAAGATGAGCCACCTGCAAACGAAGAGGAGGATGATGGTCGTGGTGCCTGGAACACAGTGCATTTAGGTATTTCACATATTGGTACAGATTAATTTTATATAACTCTATTAACATGTTAACAATTGACATATTTTCCCATAAAAAAGGAACATAATAATGCAAATTAATCATGCATTCTTACAACTTAAAAAATTACTCTTATAATTGAAATATTTCATATATTTGTAACATAAACATAACTTCTGTAAATAGATGAGAATATCACGGAACCAGTTGTAATGGAGGCAGCAATTCTAGACGCCGAGCCATCGCTCGGTCAAGGGGTAGGTGGAGCTTTAAAGTTGGCTATGAGTAAGGGTTACTTGCAGAAAGAGGACAGCAATCGCCCTTCAGCGTCACGATTCGCACATCTGCAAGCTCAGAATTATTCGATAGAGGACAAAACGTACGGGTAAGTGAACTAATA
This sequence comes from Wasmannia auropunctata, assembly GCF_000956235.1. Classification (NCBI taxonomy): domain Eukaryota; kingdom Metazoa; phylum Arthropoda; class Insecta; order Hymenoptera; family Formicidae; genus Wasmannia; species Wasmannia auropunctata. The sequence goes on along the minus strand of NW_012026821.1, from coordinate 36,358 downwards.
TACTACTGCGATTCGATGTACGATGATCTCTTACATGTTTCAAATATGTGTCGCGCGAAGGAAACACGTAAGAATGGCTCTTACATCGAATACGCTTTGCCACAAGCATTGTGTTAGACAAGTCTCTAGTGAATTTCAAACTGTCAGTTAACAGTTTAAAATAGAGCCCGGAAATCGGTGCTCGGAACGGGTGATCCGCTACCACTACGAGAGTTTACCGCTTAATCGGAGGGGAACACAAGGCCCGAGAAGAGAGTAGGATTTGTTAAGGTATGTTTATGTTCTGCGATTCCGTTGCTGCGAATCTTGCTAAGGTTCTCGAATTTCCATACATGGAAGGAGTCGAGTGCCAGATATTAGCAGAACAAGTCAACGTCAAGATAAATGTTCAGAAAAGATTGACAAAGACTCACTTGTTTGTATATCTGACTACAATCGTTTTTCTATAAAAGTGCTTGCATGTGTTTAATACAAATCAGTATGGACCAATTTAACGCCATACAATCTATGCTCGTCTACCAAATACTGAAATGTCTTAACATTTTCGAGTTTCGAGCACTTAAATTTGAGAATATAAGAATGGTGAAAACAGGAAAAAATCCATACATACATATATCTTTAAATGCATGAATTTTAATATTTGTTTTCATATCAGTGTATAACGTAGAATATAATTTATACTGAAAAAAGTATTAAACGATAGTTAACATAAAAATTAAATGACTTAAGTAATATATTTTAAAAATTATTTTAATTTGATCGTATAATATAATGTATCTTGAATATTACGAGCATTATTCTTCATAAAGATATATTTATACTGGTAGTGGACACAAGTTTCAGAACATCGCATTTCAAGGGCTTTAATTTTTATTCTACAATATTGAAATCTAGTTACATATATAAGATAATAATAAATAGCATAGCTGCGTTTACTTAGTTGATATCTTTGAGAAAAGCTGACTCTCTTGTATTTTATAGACAGAGAGCTCATAATTTGAGATATGTCTATTTCATTTGCTTGTTCATATATTATTTTTGTTTCAGGGATGATGACAAGTTCGGCAGAAGAGATCGCTTTAATGGACCGACATCTGATTTTAAGGAAAAGGAAGGGTTTAAACCAAATGTTAAACTCGAATATATTGATGACGATGGGCACGTCTTGTGCGCTAAGGAAGCTTTTCGATACCTGTCGCATAAATTTCATGGGAAAGGTCCAGGAAAAAATAAGGTTTATATTACATTATACTGATTAGAGTTATTGTATATGTACAAATTTATTTATCAGAGCTTGCAATATTATTTTAATCGAAATCAATATTCGAAGTTGTAATAATCCTCTAATATTTTAGGTTGAGAAAAGAATGAAAAAAGCCGAACAAGAAGTTTTAATGAAACGAATGTCTTCAACAGACACACCTTTAGGTACATTAAATTTATTGCAAGCGAAACAAAAGGAAACACAATCACCGTATATAGTGCTCAGCGGCAGTAAACAAATGCAAACGTAAGAATTATACTCAATTTATTTAAAAATTCAGAATTTTTTAATGCATCATTTTAAATATATGTTCTGTGTGTGCGTGTACACACTAGTTTATAATTCTTTTTTTATTGCGGTTTTTTTATTTATATGAATGAAAATTCTAATGCAATATTTTTTTGCAGAACCAGCATAGCTAAAACAAAACATTAAGGAATAATAAATGCATACAAGGATGAAAATTGTATATAATCTTACATGTGTATAATGTAGCATCTGGAAATAAAAGCTGGACTCACAATTTGATGTAAAGATTATAAACTAGAAATAAAAAGAAAATTACGTTTTTTTTTCACCTAATGAATTATGAGCATACAATAAATACTCAGTTATTTATGACTCAAAATTAATCAGTTTTGCACCTGTAGCTGTATTCGACTGTAATGTATCATTGAAAAAATAACAGTTGAGAAACTACTAATTTTATAGATATTACTTTATACAATAAAGCATACTTGGCAAGTAGATGAATATATTTTTTTATTAAATCACATGTTCTATAATATATAGCTTATATTATTAATTATTCTCGTCATATTTTACACATAAGTATGTAAAATAAATATAGAAACGAAAAAATATTAATTTAACAAAGAAATTAAATGATAAAAGAAAAAAAGATAATAAAATTATTTCCTTATTTAAAAATATGCATCATAGAATTTTTATTTTTTAAAATAAAAATACTTATTAAACTTAATTATTAACTTAGTTTTATCTATTATCACAATAAGGTTAGTAAGTCAACAAAACCACTGAAAATCTATTAAATATTTCTTATAATACTATACGTAATACAAAATATAATGTACACTACTATATCTACGATAACAAATAATTACATACAGAATATTTTTATTTCTGTCACAAGCTATGATTTATACTTGCATTATTTCGTTACAAATAATATGTTGCTACAGTTACACATAATCACTAGCTGATAAAATATTACAGTGACTTCAATACTATAAAATATAATTTTATCATCTTTACGCATATCTTTATTTCACATTAATATCTGTTAAAATGTCAATTTCAGATATTTTTTTTATAGAGAATTAATAATTTACTATTCTCTAATTTACACGGTTTGATATGAATATTAAATATCAGTAATACTACTGTCGCATACTATGTCAACAATGGTAAAACTTTAAAGAACTATAAAGAACAGAGTATATGTATATGTTAACTATCCCTGATATCACACAAGGCTTGTTTTGTGCAAAAATAGTAATACTTAATTCTTTGAAACTTACACAGTGCATAGTCTATACATTAATGATTTTTATCAATATATCTTCAACGTTATAATCGCATCTACACATGCATATACTATATGTATGCAGTATATGAATCTGTGTGTCTATATATACATACGTATTTATCTCTAAGTAACTAAAATCGTTATTATTTTTTTACTATAAAATATATTTTAATAGAGAAAGTTTGGCACTTCCTTTGGCAATCTGAAATTGGTTGCATATGTGAGTTTTAGTACCTTATTTGGATATCTATTTTATTTTTTTGAATGCTTTATATGGTTTTAAATATTTATTTAGAAACAATGGATTTTTAATCGACTATACACCTTGATGCGAAATTTTCAAATGTTCAATATTCAATGGAACATTTTTCACTTTCACAACTTGTAATGTGTGTTGCCAAACACATCAGATCTGAGTAAGAATAAAAAAAATTATTTTTCCCTCCCTCCGCGATCATTATATAAATTAGTCAGTTTTGAAACATGCCTGTTCAAAAACGCGGAAATAAATAAACTTTTAAGCTACTCATCACCAGTATCGTTTCAAATATATATTTTTTATGAAAATTCTCTTCGATAAGATGCTGTTTGAAGACGCATTGGAAAATAATTGTTATCTATTTAAAGGGTCGGAAATTTGGTCAGGTTTCTGTTTGTTACTACCATCTTCCTGACAACTCTGACTAGATTTCACAGGTTTGATAGACTTTAATTTCGTAGTTCCGCTAAACCGAAAATTCACATCGCTACAAGTGTCGAGTGGATGTATGGTTCCTGTCAAATTTGTTAACGAATCGTTACTCGTAATTTCGAGCTTGCTAGTCGGAACCTTTTTTACAGAGCCTAATTCGTATGCTGACTTGGACGATTTCAACTTCAGTTTCAGTGGTAACGATATCGATTTTTCCAAATTAGTAGTCGGAACTTTTAAATTGTTCTCGTCCTGCGGGATCGGATTGTTCGCTAGATTCATTGTGTCCGTAATTTGAATGTCGATGTTCACCGATTTAGGATCGTTCTCATCGTTATTGCCTCTTATTTGTTCGGAATATTCGTTTCTAAGAGCTGCTAACTGCGCGCGTTGCTTCTGTATGTGATTGTGCGAGTTCGAGAAGAATGAAGAGACTTTCTCTAATTTCGTTGCCAAGTTGGGTTGACTCAAGGTTGACTTCAAAGGGTACGGCGTGTCCATGCTGTTGTTCCTCAATAGATTTTGAGACTCTCTTCCAGTCGAATTACTTTTTATTATTCCGTACTTGTTGTCCTCGATGACTTTTAAAGGGTATGACTTAGTGCCAGCATTTCGTCGTTTCTCGACCATATTCAATTGTGCGATTATCCTGCGAACTTCGCCCGGAACTTCGATATCGGCTCGTGTATCCGCTAATTGCTGAATAAATGCACCTAATGTGGCCACCGTTACTTCAAGGCTGCGATTCTGAGACTCAAACTTGTGAATAGTCGCTTGTTGCATCGAACGCGCTGTCTCGAGCCTATGTAAGTTGCTCATAGTAATCTGTAATATAATTCCAGTATTATTAGCGATAATAGTAGAGAAGGGAAAAAAGCAACATCATATAGAAATAAATTCATTGTAAAATATAACTTAAAAATTTATGAAATTGTATTTAAAATTTTATAAGATTTGATTTATAATTTCTCCTATATATTTAACAGTGCGATTATTCTACTTTGCTTGACTTTAATATTGAAATGTATACCTATTAATTGCTAAAGAGATATGCTCAATGTGGTTATCGTTACTTCAAAATTGATTTTGAAAATTCATGTATCGAATCCTTCAATTATATTTGAAATAAATATTTTTCGAATTACCTCAAGTTGATCGCTAAGCTGTGCAACTTCTCGCGTGAGTTGTTTATTTCTTACTTTAAACTTCTCCAAATTCTCTATTTGTGGTTTTACCGATATCATTTCCTCTTGGAGCACTTGATATTCCACTCTGTATTCATTTAATTGTTTTGTGATCTCTAAATCGGGATAAAATACACGTTTCATTATGCGATCTAAGCTTTGTTTGTCTATCGCCGGCACACGTATCTAAAATCATAAGAATAGAAACATAATAACAATAATAATAATAATAATATTTACACAAATTCACTCTTTCATTTTTTTATTTCTTATAATTATGATAAAGTCTTGGAACAACTTTGATAAAGGATTACAACTTTACCTTAAGATATTCCATAATTTCTTCAAAGCTATCGCAACATAGCAATTGATCTTGATGTTCTTCTAATAATGCAACTGATACACGGAAAAGAACTTCGGAGCTTTCCAGAAAAAGCAAATCTGTAGAAGTAAAATCAGTTATATCATAAATAATTTTATAAACCGCATATACATATATAAATATTATTGTTATCAAATGTGAGAATATACATCTTACCAAAAACTCGGGTTACAAAACCTAAGGGGAATTGGCTAGAAAACAGCGTCAATAACCATGGAGCAGCATATAAAGTAGGTGAAACTTCGTGTTTGTCAAAATGATTGTAAATAGTTGGCAAGCGATCGTGTAACAGCCTAGAGAGTTGATATAAGTGTAATTGCAATGCCGCCATGTCTGGCAAGTACAATTTTCTAAGTCCTCGACGGAACATTAGATGCCGCAATAAGAAAAAGGCTTGATCCTCTGCCATCTAATAAAAAAAATTAAGAAATATTTCATATAAAAGCTGATTATTATAAAAGAGAATACGAAATTTTAAAATTATTGGATAGAATAATGTAAAACTGCACTCACATGCAATAAAAGCACTCCAGCGACAAAACTGAGGCCTTGACAGTAACCGACTTCGTGATCTAGCAAGGAGTAGGCTTTCAATAAATTGAAGAGTGCTAATTGGCCAGGTCCCAAGGGCGAACTAAAATACGGATGGCTTGGGAAAGTTCTTCCCAAATCGATAAGGATAGCATGCTGTTGAGATGTGAGTTGCTTCAGGAGAAGTTCATACGGTGTGTTATAATTTGGAAACTCTTGAGTGTCTATAGGCGGTTGCTTCAAGCAAAATTGCTCGGCTAGAAACTGCCAAACCTCACCTCTTTTTCCTTTTGGTACACCTATTATTTAGAAGAATTTATATATAATGAGAGATTTAAAAAGAAATTGTCAAAATGTGGAAATAGTGCTTGACTGAGGTTTTTTATTTTTCATTTTTCATTACCTTGCTTAATAGCGTGTAAAAGCATTTGATTATCACATTTAGTAGAGACTCGCGATTCCTTGCTAACAAGGAGGTCCCAAACTTCTATTACTTCACGCGCGCAGCTACTAAGTTCGTCATATTCAAGTTTGATCCTCTTTACCGTTGCTTCCTCTTGACGTTCTGTATTTATTAGAAAATTTTAATAATATGAATATCATTATTGCATAGCATAAGGATTACATATATTTTCAGATATGGGCATTTTTTTACCTCTAAGCTTTGCATTCTCTTTTTCCATTCTTATAAGTATTAGCTGTTGATTAATCGCTTTCTTCCACAAATCTCGCAATTCTTGTTTCGATCTACGTTTAACGGACATTTCCGAATTTTTGAGAATATTAATTTTTTCAATTTCTGTAGCGTTATGATCTTTATTCGGTGTCACAACTCTGTTTAGTATCGTTTGCCGCCACGAACTATTGGCTTGTATCGTGCTATTCCCGTCGGTCTCCGTCGGAGACGTTTTCGGTGAGTTACCAACTTTCAAAAAGCTGTGTGAGAAATATAACAAATATGTAAAAAAAAATCACATATATGTAATATTCTTCTGTATTGCTAACAGCTTTCCCGTAAATAGAACATGTTCCGTAAAAGAGACAGAAGATTGATTACTTTGATCATTGTGTCCGCATGCACGGGCTTTTCTATTGGAATTACATGCATGAGTGTTATCAAGAGTTAGAAAGATTAAACCATATATCGGAATCCGCACCGTGGTTTCGGAATCGCTGTTTTCGCTCTGCTAGCAATATAGAAGTGTTACAAAGTATAATAAAAAAAAAAAACACAAATAATATAACAAAAAACAACTGAAAATACAATAAAATTGTACTAACATGTCCATCATGGAACTCTTTGGTCCGTTATTTACAATTTGCTGTTCAGGCGAGACACGCAATGATCGCGGTCTACTAGATTCCGGTGAAATGTCCAATATAGATGATTGTCGCGAATTATCTGGACTCTGACTACCATTCTTCTGTAGTCCCGCATTCAGATGATTTGTATCTCTTAGCTGTGGACCCAGGCCAAAATCGTCACGCGAACCTCTCCTCTTCATAAGATTATCAAAACTGTTCGTAAGAGAGCGTTTTGCTTTCATAAATATCGTGCTACCAACGCCAACGTTTAGATATTGATTGAGAAATTCACTTCTGCAATTTAAAACATTGTGTCAGAATTCATTTCATTCGGAAACTATATTTTGAGACTAACAGAAAAAAAATTTGTTTTTATACACATATATCCAGTTTATACTGCGTTACCTATTTTCAGCCGTGTCATGTACATGTCTAGCTTGTTTCGACTCGCAATGAGCACGCAATAGTCGCATTAGGAATTGATTTTGCTCTCGTAGACTTGAGAAGCTTGCGCCAATGTTACCCGCAGCCTCAGCGCCCTTATATTTGTTCACAACGATCTCTTGCTCCTCCTCCGGTAATAATTCCATACGGGAAAAGATAATACTTTGAACTCTTCTATCATTTTGTCCTAAAACTATTGTAAAAATATTGTATGTAAAATTCAATGTAAAATTACATATCATTTTTAGGATAATTTTTAAATATTTTACCTTCAATTTCTTGGCATAATTTATTATACCAGTACATAGGACAATGCTCGCAAGAAAATACAGGATATCTTTCCTTCCTTACGGCATCACAAGTCGTAAGAAAAGCTTGGCTAATCGCTGTGAAAAAAAAAATAAATTATTATAACGAATTATAATTCTCTAATAAGAGTAATAGCACATAAATCATAGATTACTGCGTCATAGATAAATTCAAAAATCTTACCTGCAACAAGATCATCGGCGACTGATCCGGATTGGCATTTGAAGACATACCCGATGAAATATTCCGATTCTTTACAAATAAATCCAAAGTGGTCAGAATTTTTTATGCCTTGCGCGCAACTAGCTACATCCTTCAATTGTTTGTGCAAAAGAATCTGTTTTCTATCAGGGCTAATCAATCTCAGATCAAATCGTCCTACCTAAAAAATATAAAATTTGTAAAAAATAAGTAAAGTTGAATGGTGTTCTTTCTCTTTTTTTTATTATTATTACTTAAATTGGTTTTGTTACATTTCTCGTTATAAATTTTAAAATATTTTTCATTTATGCTCAATTATTAATGCAGCAGATTTTGTATCAATAATGATTATAGAAAAATTAATATCAATTCAAACAAAATGTAATAAAAATAAAAAGATAAAAAATTCTTTTAGATTCCATACCTGAAAAACCATAGTGCGATTGTGATCATCGGTTCCTTTAATAGCGGAATCTCTTCTGCCGCTTAAAACACTACCGGTAGATGCTGCACGATTTCGCATGATTTCAGGTACAGTGATATTAGAATTAGCGGAAGATTCAGATGTCCGATTTTCATCACGACCATCGTTTTCGGGATTGACGGTTGTTCTTGGAAAAGTCTCCACGGATCCGCTTAAAACTGGCGGTATTCCAAGCGGATTCACGCTTGGAATTATACTGTTTCCCGACACGTTTTCAATACTGCCTGATTCACTGGCGGTAGATTCCTGAAAATGTAACGGTAAATTTCTTCGTCAAGTGCAAATTCAATCATTTGTTTGTTTGTAGTAACTATATGATTATAAAGACATGTATTATAAAAAATATTTTTCATGATTATCATGATATTGACCATTATGAAAAGAGAAACTGTAATGCTAAAATCAAAATTTTTGTTATAAAAATAAATTCTTGTGCAAAAAAATTCCCTAAGAATTCCCGGATTTTGTATTTTTATTCAAAATTTCAGGTACAATAAAAAAATATTTTAATGCAACTTTAAAATAAATTGGAGTGAAAACACTAATTTATATTAGTAGAAAGTGGAAATTCCACGAGACTATTTCTTACAATTTAAGATAATGTAGAAGAAGCTCATTACAATATAATATCAGCGAGCTATTCTACGACAAAATTAAATTTAAAAGTAAAATTCTCTAAAAATTTCTCTAAAAAATAACATTTCAGAAAAATCCCTGATTTTTAAAGATAAAAAAAAATCTTCTGAAAATTGCAGATTTTTCAAATGTTTCCAGGTAATAAATACTCTGTTATAATACATATAACTCCTAATTCAACGTACCACAAATGTTTAAAACAGGATTATTTAATAGTTGTGTGAAAACTTAGTTTTAAAATAATTTAAAATAATTTAAAGCATTAAAATTAAAAGTACGTTCTTTTATTATATTGATATTAGAAAGTATTTTATTTATTTATTTTTACATCTTTCTTAATTTGCTCGTTTCTTGGTCTTTATATAAAACCTTTTTTCCTTATTTATTTTACAAATCACAAGCTTGACTTTTTATTAGCTAAATTCTTAATTCTTAATTCTTACCGTACTATTTCTCCTATTAATGGAAGACATCAAAGCTTGACGTTTTAGCCGTTGACAATCTGACAGAAGATTACTCGTTGATGATCTCGTTTTTTCGAGTCCATGAACGCGAAACTTTATCAACGCGTCGTCAATGAAAGATTCCGGTACTTTCGGATTTGATATTTTAATTTTGCCAATATAGAATACCTGAAATCCAAATGTAAGAAAAAATGTCAAAGCACCATGTTAATTCTTATTTTTAGGTGATTAAAACATAAGTAAAAATCAATAATAACAAAGTCTTCTTCTTAATTCAGCTTCAGGCACGCTTCCGGAATGTCATTTTATATATATATATATATTGAAAGTTTCATGCAAGATAATAGACTCTTTTTAGAATTTAGATAATTACATCATTATAAGAAAGATCATTAAAAAAAAAGATAATTACTTCGAAGAATTGGGAAGAGCTCGGAGATATATCGGCACCTATAGACGTCAAGCTAGCCGCGCTGCTCTGCGACCGCTGTGGCAAGTCCTTATCTCTCTCCATTCGTTGGGTTGCCGAATGTTCCTTCATGTCTTTCAAGGGCCCTTTATAAATCTGCAAATGAAACAATCGCAGCGTTACATAACTAATTATATCAATGTGACACGTTTGCCTAAAAAGTTGCGTCTATTTAAAAAGGAGAAGGAGAGGTGTAATTTACTCTTATCAGAACATATATTGTTGCAAGAAAAAAATATTTAGGAAAAAAAAATAAAAAACTGATTTTGTTACGAGTGAGATTATTAATATAATAATATAATAGAAATGTAATACGTTTCCTTTTTAAATAATACGTATAATATTAAAGATTTACACATTAATTGCTCCGCTAAGCTTATAATTAAAAATTCTTTTAAGTTCATTCATTTTTTTTTCGTTACTTCATTTACACAAGAATGACTAAACAAGTGATAAAATATTCATTATCGCTTTAGTAACTTTTATTGTTACATTATAATTTTTATTATCTTCCGCTATGATGTAAATGTAAATTCGTAAAAATTAATTATCTGTAATGCAATTTTCTCCCGCGAGAAGAATAATCCAATTTAAAAATATAATCCAAGCAACAAAACGTTACGCGACGGAACCATTGATATACTAAACGGATTTCGCAAGGAAACGTGCATGAAACGTGGCCGATGGCCGTGGACAAAAATAACTTATTTCAGCAGCACTCGTGGACTGCATGGCTCTCATTCTTCGTCTTTGTTTCGAAAGAGTTCTCTCTCCTTCTAATTTCTTCCCACGTTCCACATCTGGTGCTCATCGTCTTTGTGACTTCGGACTTTGTCCGAAAAGACGGTTTAATTTAACTCTAGAACGCATAATAATAAAGATTCGGTGCGCGGATCAAAAGGAAAATACAATAAATTACAACAAAAGAGAAAAGAAGAGAAAAAGAGAGAAAGGTAATAAAAATAAAAGTTAATTGAGATTTTGAGATATCTAATTTAAATACCTCAAAGAAAGAAAGAAAAACAACTTATGATTAATCTGGAGATTATTCGGAGAAGAAAAATTAATTAGAAGTATAAGCAATGAAGAAAATTAATGTCGTAGAATTTCAAAAATCCCCTTTATATGTGTTCAATACACAGCTAAATGTATTTTCTTTCTTTATCATTTCGTAACAATTTTTATGATTTTTTAACTTATTTCAGAAATCTTGAATAAACGTTTCTTTTCCTCGTCATCTTATCAATTTCGCAGAGTCTGTTTGACTTTTTTCGCACTGGATGTTATTATTCACGACGTGGGATTGAGAGCGACATAATTTTCCTAATGAGTTCTTTACGGTCGCGCGGATGAAAATTGCAGAAGACAGGACAATAGCGAGGATATATTATACATATACTCGTACTTATTATGACAGTAATGAAAGCACTTGGCTGTTTATAATAATAATCGCAATCTCTGAGATACGTGGAGTGTCCGCATAATAATGATCCTTTTGCGAATATAATTATTCCAAAAGGTATCTTATGACTGTCGCGAGTATTTGACCAGATACTGAGAAAGCTCGCCTCTTTAGTGACACAGAAAGAAGATAGGTACTTAGTTAATAGAGGGGCTTCCCCATGTGTAATTCAATTAAGGCACGTACTTTGTTGCGTCCCCTCCTATGCTTTCACAAAGTTATGCAGCATTATTGGCATATCGATAGAGCCGTATATCATGGCCCTTCGTATAGAACTTATTAATCAACTTCTCATTATATTCGGCGTTACACATATATCATTAGGAATTTTCCGGTTAATATAAGGGTGTTTCCTCTAACTCGATTATTTATAGAATGTCTCTGTTGTTTTTAATGATACGAAAAATACCAAAGGGAAGAATTGTTTATTTTAAAGGGCAAATATTATAAGCAAAAAATTTTTCTCAGTCATATTTTTTTAAGAATTCAAGGTCATCGCCATTTTTTTTATGGGATGACATATTTTCATCAATGTAGTAATGTAGATAGTTCATAAAAAAATCTTAAATATAAAAAAATCATATTTATTTGAGAAAAAAGCTGAATCAACTAAACGCGTTTTCAATATAATATTTGTTTATTTAGTTATAGAACATTCAATTGTTATCGTTAACTTCTATCCATTTTCAAATATGACAAATAATTGTCTTGCACTTTCAATAAGTTTCAGGATGATAACGGTACATGCACACCGAATTCTTTCTTGTTTTCTGTTGAGGGAATATCACAATAAACTTGATTTTTTAAATATCCCCGTAGGAAAAATTCAATCACCGATACTGCCTGTTTCACAAAATAACTTAAACAGTCTATCAAAGTGCAGTTCTGGATGGACAGCGACAGTCAGAATGTTTTTCGCATACAGTTGTGTACAGTTCGCACAGAGTTTCAACCTGATTTCTCATAGATTAAAATCATTTCCGTTTTCTCTTCTTGAATTTACATCTTCTTGATATACAAATACGGATGATGGTAAGACAATTATTTTAATATGGTGTCAAGAGCGCACTAAATGATTTTAATTTGTCGGTGACGCAAGTTCCTAGTTGAAAGTATGTTTACAAACATTTACAGCTATTTATTGAATTTCTTCACGGCATGCATAGTAACTTATTAAGAATGCGATGCAATCATTTATTTGTTGCATTAAAAAATGTAACGGTAATCATTTTGAACATCTTTTAAAATAAAATAAATAAATATTATATTAAAAACGCATTTAGTTGATTTAGTTTTTTCCATATAAATATAATGTTTTTTATGTTTTTTATATTAAAGTCATGTCAAGGTCAACATACCTTATATGGTTAAATTTATTTTTTATAAACTACATTACTACGTTACTACGTGAAAATATACCATCCTATTTTTTAAAAATGGCGATGACTCTTTGAAATCTTAAAATATATGACCTTGAGAAAAATTTTTTGTTTATCATAATATTTACCCCTTCAAAACAAACAATTCTTCCCCTTGGTATATTTTCGTACCTTTAAAAACAACAGACATTTTAAATGATCGAATTAGAGGAAATATCATCCTGTAGATAACATGAAATAATTAATCCATTTTATTTTTGCTTTTCCTCGAGGCAAGAAAAACGCAAAAATAAAAATAGATGACAAAAATATAATTATAGTTTTACGATATAATTTATAGGCATTTTATCAATGTTAGGATGTTATATTAAGTATTGTAGGTATCGCGTATTATTAATTCGAGTAACGGTTTGCAACCTAAAACACATACATTTCATAAAACTAGAATTATAATTTTTATTTTAGATAAAGGGGCATTCAGTTCCCTAATTTAAAAGCCGCGCACATTTTTCTCAATAAGAGCAATTCGTCGAGCGATGAAAATAGACAGTCAAACTATTCTATCAATATTATTTTCTTCTGGCACTTGGCACTTTGCGTGCATAGAGATTCATACACTCGACTTTGTCTCTCGATCCCAATTGACCAAATTAATTTTGTTGACGTACGTCATCCGATGCACGAATCAATGCCATGAGCGTGGCGATTAGATTCACATGCGAAAGCAAATTTAATGCGTGCGTGAAGTCGAGTTTCGTTTCAATTGAGACGATCACGAGCCATTTGTTTACGGATATATTTCTGCTCAAGGACGAGCGTGTTGCGCAAAATTGTGAGGAGAAAAATTTGTTTTTTCTTTATCATTCACATGATGCGACTCTCGCATCACTCTCGCTCAAATATTAAAAGAGTTGACAACGAAAAAGATCTATTTCAACATCCAAAATTTCAATATATACGTAATAATAATATGCTTTAATTCTGTTTATTTGTTTCTCTCTAAAATTATCAAACATGTTTTTAATTCGTTGCTATATGATTGTATTAACTCGGCACGGTAATAAAAGATAAAGAACAAACTAGATATAATAAACATAAATATAACATTATTTTCAACTGTTTTGCATCTGCCATTAATATATATATTAATAAATAATAATAAACTAACAAAATAATTTTTACAATTTTATTGATATAATTCAGATCTACAACAATTAGAACAAGAACAAAATTAAAATATTAAAAAAATTTTATTTTATTACAATTCAAGCTCTCTTAAATTAGCTGGTAACTATTCTACATATTTTCATTTTAGTATAATGCCAGTTTAAATATTTATGTGTATGAATTAATTTAATAATGATTACGGTAATGCTCTCGATAATATTTATGTCGATAATATTTATGTTAAACATATACACAAATTTTAACGTTAATGTTAATGACGTTGTAGTAGTAATTAAAAGGCATTTTTTAATTTTTGTTAAAATAATTAATATAATATCTTTACAGATAACAAAAAGAATATTAGGCTTATTCGCATTTTACAATACATATATGAAAAGGTTATGCATAAAAAAATAGCTAGAAAGGATGCAATAAATTAGACGTTATTAAACCAATATAAAGAAGGTAATTTAGAACAGTATGTGTATTTCATTTCAACTGTGTCATATACTTGTTGTAGACATCATTAACATGCATGTTCAGTCAAGTAAAAACAATTATATGTATAAATTGTTAAGGTCGAATCGATCTCTTTTTGCTAGATTTTGATTTAACATAAATTTCCGAGTAGGTATATTACGCAAGCGTCATTCCACAAAATTGCACTGCACAGAACAGTGCAGAAAAAAAGTATCTGCTGGAGCATGTAATTACGCTGTACATACGTCTTAAAAGCGTCACGCTATTCATATTTTGTCGTCACAGATGGCTACTCTAGTCAGTATACCGTACCGCGCGAGCAATGCTTTGCATCTGAAGAGTTACCGTACATTGACGGTCATTATGTATGTACATTACAGAAGGGTCGAAATGTGCGCGAGAAGCTAATTTATTCCTCGTGCGAATCCTTCTTCGACATATGTCGGGGGAGACAGACGCAAGAAAGAATCATTATTGTCATTCTTTCTCCCACGAACGACCTCGGAGCCTGTGTAATACCTCATTAGCAGTTGTACTAAAAGCACGATGATTATGTAAAACGCACATATGAGAAGAATAACAACGTATCAATAACTAATAATTAGCGATAATGGGATAACTGTGTCACTTTTGATCGACATTCATCAAATTAATTATTAAAATAGAGGATTGCCGAAAATAGAATTTTATGTTGCGTTGGTAAGCAGCAATTAGTGATTAATTATCGAGAGCATACAATTTGTCACCTTGATCAAAAAGCCTTGATATTAATTTTTTGCGCTCCATAACAAATTTAATATTTTGCTTCAGCTTCAAATGAAAATTAGAAGGCTTCTGCGATAAAAATTTTAGACTTTTTAGACTTTTTTTTATAGAAAATAAAGTGAATAGTTTTTGGATATTTTAACATCATTAATATATTTTAAAATAATTTATTAAATTTTGTTTTAAATTTAAATAATGTATAATATCATTTGAAATATTTGACAGGATAAAATCCAGTTTTTCTTTCACAAAAAGGGAAACAGTTTCTTTTCACATTAAACTTTGACGTTAAAAATTTAAATTTGTTAAATATTCTTTTAAATATTGATGCAGTAACAAGATAAAGAAAACCGCACAAAGAGAAATATTGATATAATATACAAATACTGAATCATATAATAAGCAAAGAAATTATTTTCATTAAAAAAAGTAGAAAAGTATAGGAATTTTGCATTTGGTTCAATATTATAACAAAATATTATGTCCAGCTCGACGTTGGAAATCTTAGGGTCGCTGGAATCTTAGAGTTAATGTCGAAGCTTCGTACATTTAACTGTTTCTTGCAAAATAATTAATAATGATACAAAATGTCAAATGGTATTCGAGATGACTAGGTATACTTGTATTGACTGAGTATTGGCAGTTATTATTTAATTATATGCAGACTATTTGTCCTAATTCGTTCACAAATGGATGAATTTTTACCTGCAAGTTGATAAAGTTTATTCAAGCGCTATACGATATACGATACGATAACAGTAAACTATTCATTATCCCGATAAAATTGGCTTCCGAAGTCCATTTGAATATTGCTCCTCGACAAGAATTAGTGCTTATTAATATTAACTTATTGATTTATGCAGAATTTAAAAAAATTTCAGATCCAGGCATGTCAAGTCCAATTATATAATTATTGTATAAAATAATATAATTATATGGATAAATTATACTGCTTTTAGATCTAAAATTTTACAGATAAATAGTTATATATATGTGTTTTCTTAATACTGACAGTTTATAAGTTATACACGATTTAGCATATAAATTAATTTCTTCGTTTTATGTATCGACGTATTATTATATAAGTAGATACATAATAGTTTATTGAGGTGCAAAACGGTGCGAAATAAATATGCGCCAAGAAAAAAAATATCTACTAGTATTTGCCAGTATTTCTCTCGATGCATAGATATAAATATTCGAATTTCTTAGAAATTTTCCGTATAACGTACATAGTACGATATATCGTTGTACGTGACCGACAGTGCAGTGGCAGAGGAGTACGCGATCTCGAAAAAAACTTGCCGGCTACCGTCGTCATCTGCATACACAGTAAACACGAGGTTGACAAAACGAGAAAAAAAAGGTATTAGCTTATAGTGCAGTGTTTCTCAACGTTTTTTCAGTTCATAACCTTCTTTCGGCCTTCTTACATTCTATCTTTACCTAACTGATTGACCTTCGTCTCATCTTTCCCTGCATTTTTATCTTCCTTTACGGATGCAAACAAAAACTAATATCAATTATGGCTGGTGGAAAATTGAATGATCTACTTAGAAATTTTGTGTGTCCCATTTAGAGCTTCTGACTACCACGAACATTTAGAGTAATGACATCAGAAGCGAAAAAACATATAGTTCTTGCAAAAGATATTAAAATAGAGATATTCTATAGAGAGATAGAGAGATCGAAATAGAGAGTTTTTCAATAAAACATACAACATTTGCATTTGATAGAGTGCACTTGTAAAATATACCAAAAACTTCTCTTGTTCAAATCAATAAATAACCATGTATTTGAAAATGAATTATTTGCCCAACCAATGCCAAAACAAAACCTATACAACAGCTGTCAAAGTGAGATAAATATAATTTTATTCTATTCCGAGATAAAAGAAGAGTTAGGTATATATCTTTAATATTTCTTCTATTTTATGATTGAAGTGTTGTTTTATCAAAAAAATATTTACATTTTCATGCAGTATGCAAGAATTTTTTAAATGTATTTTTCTTACTTTTGAGCACCAGAATTCTAAGTGACTGCAGCGAGGAGTAATCAGGAATTTTAATGTTACATTTTTTATGTATTGATAGAAATGCACTTCTGGAAGGTTATATGGTCCATGGTTGAGACCTGTTCTTGATAAATTAATACTTCAATCAATCAATTATCGGATCATTTTACCGTCAGATCGTCGTTTGCAGTTATTATGGCGTTCCCAAGTGGCATGCGATCGCCACTTAAATTCTCATCACGAATGCGATTACGTGGACGGCGCAGCCTCAGTTGCTCACAATAATTGATGCATGCAAAGTTAATGCGAGTTCTTAGACTAGGTAAATAATAATCATAAAATGTGTATCGGATATTATTGTGAATATCTGCTCGTGTTACACACATAAGTATAGGTATCGATTTAACATCGTAATGACACGATAAGAGATTTATATTACAATTAAGCTTCAAATAAGTCACGCTACAGAGGATTTTGCAGAATTCATATACAAGTACGTTCCATATGCGACGCGCTTGCGTACGCAAATTGGTTGCCAATTTTCGTATTTTCGTGATTACGTGTCTACGTAAAATTATCTCATCTTCAGTGTTACTGGAACTTTGGCCCGAGTTAGTGAGACTTCGACC
This sequence comes from Wasmannia auropunctata, assembly GCF_000956235.1. Classification (NCBI taxonomy): domain Eukaryota; kingdom Metazoa; phylum Arthropoda; class Insecta; order Hymenoptera; family Formicidae; genus Wasmannia; species Wasmannia auropunctata. Next base: position 18,549 of record NW_012026821.1, on the reverse strand, counting down.
CAGACTTTGGCCAGACCTTCCGGGAATTCCGTCTATGAATAAAATGAAAGTTGGGATGGGAACTTCAAAATTTTTTCGATGCGCATTTCTCTCACTGAACCTCGCAATGAACGAGTATGTAAATACATCGAGAAATCAGCGATTCAGATATAGAAATGTTGAAGTCGGTAGAAATCATGTTTCTTACGAAGGAATCGGAATACGGTCAGTCAACGGTTGCTGGCAGGCTGACTTGGGATTTCGCGTCGCTTGTCCGGCAAAGTAAATTTAGATCGCTGTACGCTCGGTTTCGCGAAAATACGCCTTTCCGCTAGCGGAAGGAAGGAAAAAGCGATGGAGCGTAGTGATTTAAAAATGAGAAAATGTAATCGAGAGTATTTTTTTTTTAATGGGATCGTAAGAATCTTAAATTTTGTCAGATATTATTAAAGTAAATCTTGATTTTGCGAATCTTTATATATTTATCTTTATTCATTATTTTCGCAATCTTTTGATTTTCATTAGTTATGTAGTAGGATGAGCGTATAAAATAGCAGATAGCTAAAGAAAGTTGTAAAGAAAAGGGGGTTTTGATAATGAAATGAGAGTTTGCGGTTCACTTGAAAATAGTGATTATACCGATTTTTGACAAGGATAGAGCAATGAAGCGTGCAATAATAATCAATGGCAGATTTCCTGATAAGAAATCTATGTGGTGAATACACAATGAAGAAAATTAATAACGCTGCCATTTGCCACGGAGCAACACGTTCCACTCGGTAGCACCGGGTTAGCTTTAATTAACCCTTTGCCACGCATGTCGTCAGCAATTACGGCGAAATTCCTTGGCATCCTGGACGAAGGATATAAGTAAACAAAATTTTCCATGTAACAATTCATCTACATTTATGCAATGTTTAATTCAATTTCAAAAATTATATAAAAATTCTGATAGCGTAAAAAAGATTAACTCAAGTTATCTAATACACACTCCAATTAAAATGATAGAAAAAGTCTGAAGGATATAAGTAAACAGAATTTTCCACGTAACAACTCATCTACATTTATGCGACGTTCAATTTCAATTTCAAAAATTATATTATAAAAATTCCGGTAATGTAAAAGAGATTATCTCAAGTTATCTAATACACACTCCAATTAAAATGATAGAAAAAGTTTGTTAGAAAAATTTTTTCAAATTCATTTAAACATTGTCAATTAGTATAATTAAAAATATTGCATCCATTGCACTATCTCTATGATATAAATCCAATAATGATAAAAAGACTGCAATGAAAAGAAAACCGCGAAAATTGCTTCGTCTGCACGTAGTAGCTTGAGAGATGCGACAGTAGAAAATAAAATTATGTAAAACGACTTTAGCGATCATGTACGAGTACCGAATAATTCGCCGAAGCATGCAGTTTCACTAAAACTATGAATGAGAAGTAAACAGGCACGCTACATCATTATCTATCACAGGTGCGCTTATGTAATTACGAAATTTACGTAACTCAAAAATACCGAGAATTGTATCGTATGTGATTTCAACGCTAGTAGCTTTGAAAAAAAAGAAAGAAAAATCATGGCTGATTCGCGATTGTGTCGTCGCTATACGAAGTGTTTTCGCTCGATAAACAACATACACACGTACTTGCGCATTCGGCGAAGAATGATCTTCCGACGCTCTCACTAAGGGCTCTTTAGCGACCTTACTGCCATCGCTGTAAGACCTGTAGGGACTGGAGGCTGATAGCGGCACCGTTATCATCTTGACTTCTGCTCCTTCGCGCAATAAACTTCTACAGCGTTATTCTACCGGTTTCATGTAGAATAAATTTGCACACCTTATTACACTTGGTTATCTGATTACCTGTTTGTTTAACAAGCAAAGCAACACGATCATCAGTTGGTCGTCAAAACGTCATTGACCGGAATTGAAAACAAATCGTTTTATTTATTTTTTTTGAACTAACAACTTTTTTCTATTATTGAATATTACTGATTGTGGTGCGCTAAAAATCTTTATGTCAAAAATCTATCTTTGCAGGCCTCAATGTCAATTGCCTCTGATAGTTGAGAGTATTTTTCAGAAGCGAAGTAGTATGATGAAAAGAAAGTATCACGAAGAATACAAGTAGAAACGGTCTTGTGAATGCGTTAATTGATCTGTGCGAATATACGTAAATGTACAGTGGCGAAAATAATAAAATTTTAATGAAACTATTCGAAAACTTTCAAAATTTTGCAAATTACCGACACGTTCTTTTAGCGTGACAGAATTAAACTTAAAGGCAAAGTATTTGAACGCAAAGTAACGCGATCTGTCATTGCAATTATTTTTAGCTTATAAATACTACAATAATAAAATTGTGATAATGTCAATGTCAATAATAAGATTTGTCATTGTCAAAAATCTGAGTTAAACCTATGATAAAAAATCTAAACTATACATCACTGTTATATTATGTAGCGATACAACCGCGGTTAAATTCCGCGGAAATTTCGTCGCGATCTTAGAGATGATCTTGTTTTCCCGCGGCACTAGCAAAGCTTGTTTTCACAGTTCGCGTTGCGTCGCTCGTCGTCTTCGCTGACGGCCGAGCAAACATAGACTGACGTATTAGAGCAGGCGACGCGACGCCACGAGACGAATAAACCACTCGACTAGTGATTGCGCGCGCTGTCAGGTAATGCACGGTCCCTGTTTAGCACGCCCAATATTCCTCAAATGTGAAAACAGTGGCGCAGTTATTACGGCATTAGAAGGGGCAGTCGGCAATCGTGATTTTCAGAGCAGGTTACTCGTCTTCCATATTGCGAGATTTCGTACAAAATTATTTTTGTGGAAATTATTTCTTGCAAATGAGCGAAAATCAAGTAGAAAAACAAGTTTCATCCTAAACTTCATCTAATGTGTCAATTTAATATTAATTAAAGAATTTTTATTATTTGAATGGATTTAATTATTTTGAAGATCCTAAAAATATAACTTGTTCATTATTATCACGTATGAATTCTTAGAAAAACTACGTAAAAGATTATTAATTTACAAAGTATTATTCTGAAAACGACTTTTTCATGAAAAATCGTTGATGTTGCGGTAAATTTTAAAGAATTACACTGTAATATAAAATTAAAACATTTTATAATTAAAAAAAAATTATAATAATACTGAAATAAAGACAAAAAAAATTCTATGGGAGATATTAATTTCTTGTCGTATTTACAGTACACGATTCTAGATACGTGCCTGTCTTAACACGGCAGATCTCTATGTGTTATCATACGTTCTCGCCATTTATGCAGCAACTCGTCGCAATTTACATATTCGTATTATCGCGAGTATATACGATATGTCTTTCGTAAACGGAGATGAAGCGGCGAGACGATAGCGTTACGTTTGGTGTCAGTGATGCATAATCAGTTTGTTCCACCAAGCGACTGGTATATATGTATACATAGATACGGAATGGAGCGATTTCTGTTGGGAATAAGAAATAAGAATATCAATACGTGTGTGCCAGTGAACCATGAAAGGTCCTTTCGTTTCTTTTTCTTGTAATTGCGTAAGCCGCACTTCTATGTATACGTTACTGTTGCGCTCGTGAAGGACATGTAGAGCGTCATTTTTAATCGTTTATGCAGCCGACGCGCGTGACATTGAAAAGTGTAATAAACAAAATGTGCAAAAATCACATACGAAATATTTTGAGATTATAAATAAAAGTCTGAAAAAAGCTTTTCAAGGCTCTCCTCCCTGCATCAAGATCGTTTCGACTGATTGTACCGTAATAATTAATACTGTTTCATTTAACCCGTCTCATTTGAACATCCGTAAATAACACCTGAGTGCGAATTCGCACCAAGCGTTTTTAAAGTTTTATATCTTCTGAAAATAAAAAGCAAAATTAAAGCAAAACGTGTGTTTTCCAATATAAATTTTCTGACCAATCAATTGGTAATATTAAATTTTCAAAAAAAAAAAAAAAGTAATCGTTTTCAAAACTGCGTGTTAAATAAAACCACTTCTGGAAAAACTACTTTTTTCAATAAATAACTCATTTTTTTTATTTTTAATAAAATGACACAAATCTTACTGAATTTTATTAATAAAATGTTGTATTTTAAATAAAAAATAGTTTTAATTAAATAAAATATAAATAAATATTTTTCCTGGTAGTAGATAGTTTGGGTTTTTTGGAAGTAAAAAAATAATTAAAACACGGTTATAAATGCATAAACGCATATGCATAAATGCATAAAATTATTTTATTAATATGTGAGGTTTAAAAATAACGTTTATATTATTTACATAATTATGTTTATAATTTACATAAAATTTTGAAGAATAACTATTTTTATCACTTATATACGATAAATAAGTAATCTTGATTGAAAAATACTTACATTTTATATAATGAAGCTTCTAGATCGATCAGATAAATAATTTCACTTTTCTCATACTCCCCGATTTCACACACGTATGTGACATGTAGGTGCGAATTCACATCCAAACGAATTTTCAATGTGCCTCAAGCAAAGACTAAGTCCCGAAACATAACAAGTGTTGTAAGCCGTAAGGAATAGACCAATCGCCATTGAATTTGAAGAGAATAATGGATTATAATTGGTCAATTTCTTATGGTTTAAGACTTATTACATCTATCGTGTTTCGGGACTAAGGCGCAAATGATCATGATCATGATCGGGATCTTTCTACTTCAAACAATAGAGTACAAACATAATTCACGTAGTGGGAGAAGATCGCCAAATTCATCTGTTCTCAAATGCCCACAAGTTGAAAATTTTGCGAGTGCGAATTCGCACCCAGGTGACCTTTACGGGTTAATAATGAATATCAGAGATTATACTCAATATTCACGTGTCACAAGATATACATGCATTTTGCATAACATAAGTAACTATAAATTGCGTTTCTTTATGCTGGCCATCGTGCGTTCAGCACAAGATTGGTCGGGATAAAAAAAGACGGGATTGCTAGAGGATTAACGTTAATAGCTTTAGAAAAAGCGTATATGAATTGAATACTGGAAAAATCCCAGCAGTGTAATCTCGCTTGATTCGATATGCGTCATCCGCAAAAACCAAGTATAAATACCGATAATAACAATAGAAAAGATACATGTGTGATACCGAAGCAATCAGTAACATCGACCAGGAATCGATTAACGTTACACTTGTTGGTATATCAGTGGTGCAGGATATTATGTATAGCTAAATGCTGTAGAGATATTATGCGATAATTCGAGATCATCCATTTGCAAAGTATTATTCTGACTCAAGAGAATGCTAAACATCTTTATTATAGTTAAATTAATCTTTAAAAGAAATTACGTAGCATCATCAATCTCACTATTTTATTGACATTAAAAAAAAAATTTTAAATTAAGGAAATACAATAGTAAACGCCATAATAATATGGTTAGCTACTTGTTGATATTAATCACTATATAAATATAAATATAAATATCTACATGTTATTATACATATATACACTATTCCACAAAATTAAAGGAGCACCTATTCTTTCTTCTATTCTGATACTGAGACAGGGTTTCAAGATAAAATAATTTCGCCAAAAAATTTTGCGATTTGTCGCATCTCTATTTGTATCTATGCGACTCCGAAAAAAATCAGTTGGTTGTTTTCCAAAGTATCAATTTAAAAAAATGGAGACTTCAAATGCTTCTTACAAAATCTCATTATAATCATTTTTGACAAAGTTACTTTATCTTGAAATTTGCTTGTTTTTAGAGGATAGAACAGATGATTATTTAATTTTGTGGAGTAGTGTATACAGGGTGTCCCTGTATACACTACTCCACTATAGTATAAGTCGTATAGTATAAGTCCTATAGTATAAGTAGTCACCCCTTTTTATCTTGTAAACTAATAGAGATAGATCTAATAAATGTAATATCAAATTAAACGGCTCTGATTAAACTTTATTGTAAACACAGTGATCATTTAGAAATATTATCTATGTTAGAGAGCGGAAAGACATCTGTCTCTTATACACATCTCTGAGCGGGCTGGCA
>NW_012026821.1:11877-12488 GCF_000956235.1 Wasmannia auropunctata | reverse complement strand
CTCTTATAATTCATAAAATAATTTCATTATACATCGTTGTATTAAAAAGAACGCTACAACTTTTATCAAATTAAAATTGTCACCTTACCGTGCAAAAATTAATCATGTCTTTTCGCTCTCTAACATAAATAATATTTTTAAATGATCACTCTGCTTACAATAAGGTTTAGTCAGAGCCGTTTAATTTGATATTACATTTATTAGGTCTATCTCTATTAGTTTACAAGATAAAAAGGGATGGCCACTTATACGGGGACACTCTGTATATACATATATAAAAATTTCTTTGTATGAAAAATATATTAAATAAAAACATAAAATACAATAAATATATAATATTCTCATGTAAATTATTAAGCAGTGTTCTATTTATTCTACAATTAAACGCGCTGTTCGCAAAAACGTAATAAACTATAATATGCTGCACAAAGAAATAGGAAAACAAAATAAACAAATCACCGTTGACACTTGACACTGCAATGATAATCATCCGTGACAGCTGCGTGAAGTTGGCACCCCTAAATGCGAATTTTGACAAAATCTATATGGCATTAGATTGTCCACAATATGTCCATATTTGTCCAAGAATAATAATCTTTTGTCCACTCTTG
>NW_012026821.1:2716-10479 GCF_000956235.1 Wasmannia auropunctata | reverse complement strand
TTAATTTTTTCCAAGAGTGGACAAAAGATTATTATTCTTGGACAAATATGGACATATTATGGACAATCTAATGCCATATAGATTTTGTCAAAATTCGCATTTAGGGGTGCCAACTTCACGCAGCTATCCGTGACCGGTGCCTGATTTTTCAATAGCGCCGTGATGGTTACTGGTTCGACACTGAATCGGCACTATCGAAATTTTTTACAAAGTTTGTAAAAAGACAAATGTCATCTAATGACTAAAGTTAATTTAAATAACCTAAATAGTCAAATAACAATATAAAGTGAAAAGCGCGCTTTTAACACGAAGTTGTAATTTTAAGTCATATCATAATATTTGGCCATTATGTGCTTATGATTGTGAAAATTCCACTATGGCATACACGATAAGAAATACAAAAAAACTCGCTGGGCAGATAACTGCTAAGCTAAACTTATATTTACTTTTGTGCTGATGTAGTGAATCTAATTTTACGTGCAAAAGAAGAAAATAACACGTGCTATTATAATCAAGATACTCTCGCATTATCTTATCAAAGCTTACTCGTAGTGAAGCATCGACGGACGTGTTTATGATATTTATCTTTTTTTTTTAACAATAATAATGTGTGTATTAAATCGATATCTATCTAAATTGCTTTCTCGAAATCTTCGAAAAGATAAGCATAGTTGCATTCTTGCCGGAAATAATATAAGTGTAACAGTGTTATCTTTTTTTTCTTAGTGAAATACTTCAATTAGTTGAATTTACATGCACTTTCATTTTACACACAGGATTTATTACGATCCTCGTTTTTTTCGTAATAAATAACGTATACTGTTTAAGATTCGCACGGTGTGAAATATGGATTTTGCAAAAGAATATCATTTTTTAGGTACTTAAAGTCATATTCGAAGAGGATTATAAATTTCTCTTATAAACGCGTATGCAAATATACAGTCTTGAATAATGGGCACATTATAGAGTGTGCAAACTACATTTTATCGGTGATCTCAAAGGAAAAAAAAAATCGAAAGTACTAGGCTGTTTTTTTATTACTCGCTTATTTGAATTGTTTATAGATAAATTGTTCAGGTTTGTTAGCATACGTAAATTAGCGTTGTTTACACGTGAAAGCATAATACTTTGTATCTGGCGGCAAGTAACAGCGCCAAAAGGTAAATAAACATAATAACAACTATAGGTATATTATATAACGTCCTCTAAACGTTTATCACGGCTAAACAGCGTGACTAATAAAAGTTGTAAATAACTGCACACCAGCGAAGTAGCCCAGCTCGACAACAAATAAAAAAATAAAACTCGCAAATGCAAACCGTATAATTGTGATGACAATATAATGTAATAATATGTAAATCAAATTTAGACATGTGATAACCGTTTGGAAATAGATATTTTGATGAAGATTGGAATTAATAGATTTTCAGAATCTAGAATCTCTGCATTTCGACACGTGTCAGTTATTCTGTCGCGAAGTAATAATCATAACAAGTTGTTTTCGTAAGTAATAATAACTCTAAATCTTGTGACACGTGCTTAAAATGCGATTTCACTTCAGTCTGGTCGTCATCATAGAAATCGCGTATGTACATACAGTTCGAGATTCGGATAGCTGCAACTTTCAACTTCGGAAACGTAAACGTAAACGAAATTTTGCCAGTGATTCACTGTTTTGAGTGTGTGATAGCGGCCGCGAGAGATGGCCACTTACCGAAGGTGCGCTTTTTCGTCCCCTTTCTTCTCGTCCATTCGAAAATCGGCGTCAGCTTTAAAGTCGGGCCGCTCCCGGTCGACTTTCAACGCGCGATTTCGCGAGGCCAAGCGAGACGAAGCGAGACGAGGCGAGGTGGGTGAGGTCAGGTGAGGTGAGGTGAGGTGAGGTGAGGTGAGGTGAGGTGAGGCGAGGTGAGGTGAGGTGAGGTGAGGTGAGATGAGGTGAGGTGAGGTGAGGTGAGGTGAGGTGAGGTGAGGCGAGGTGAGGTGAGGTGAGGTGAGATGAAGCGAGGCGAGACAAAGATATTCGATTTAAATGCCTCGTCTCCCGTATTACGTGGCACAGCATGCAAGAGACGCGGTTTAACTCCGCGACGCGAGCGATAGTCCTGACGACTGTTAAGGACAAACTTAATAATAGTCACGGTAAACCGATGATATGTGATGCCCGTGAAACACGATTGGCTGCCTAGCGATCAGCAATTTCTCGGCGATTGGCTACTTTATGCATATATCGACAACGATTAGAGCCGTGTGTGCAGGAAATGCATGTACCAGAAGCGATTAGAATGCTAGATTTAAATGCGCGAGAACGAAAGCAAAACGAATGCAATACGTATTGTCTACGATTGTAGACAAATGACAATATGACATTTAATTCGATTAGCATTTGATATGAAATTTGATATGAAATGAAATAAAGTTAAGAAATTTTGTAAATTAGAATTTTTACTTGTTCAGAAACGCATATTTTGGAATTTGAATAAACTATCACACATACTTTCGATGAGGGTGACAAATCGTCAAAAGCGATTGGAATCCCGTAGATTTTTAAAAAGCAAGAATGAAAATCAGATTGTGTAATGATAAATAAAACGACAGGACGATATAGAATTTGATTTAACATTTACTACATAATTAAGTTTAGAATATTTCGAGACTCATTTGAAAACATGTTTTGAAACTGGAAATTGATAGCCACTAAAAGCGATTGGAACGTTGGATTTTTAAATACAAGAATGCAAATAAGACCGTATATGATAAGAAGATGGCAAAATGGCGTAATTCAATTAACATATGGAATTGAATTTAGAATTTTCGATGTTCGCGTTTGGAAACAAGTGTTTTGAAATTTGAAATTAAAAAAACACTAGAAGCGATTAGAACGTTAAATTTTTAAACGTAAGAATATAATGACAAATAAGAATAAAATGACAAGATGGTAAAATGACATTATTTGTTTAATACCTTTGGTATGAAATAAGTTAAGGTATGTAATAAGAATTATTTGGTATAAAGTTTATAAACTTGGATACTCGTTTCAAAACGTATGTTTTATCGATAGACAACTAGAAACAAATGGAATATTGTAATGCGTTAAATTTAAGAACAAAGGTAAGAGATACGTCTAAAAAAATCAACAATAATTTGCGAGAGCTTAAAGAAACAATATCATTTTGTAACAATCCAATGATTTTGAAATTTGGAATTAAGGGGGAGCCTGGTTTAGCACGCTGAAAAATTAGGTGTTTTTTTGGAATTTTTTTTTTAGGAAGCTATTCAATTCCTTTGAACTTTCTAGGGTAATTTCTTGTACTATTGAACTAACAAAAAAATATTTTTTTACCAGAAAAAGTATTTATTATGCAAATAATAATAACATTTATTCGGCGGTGATGGTGTTTGGCGGTGTGCAAGATAACTCAAAAACTATTCATCCGATTGATTTGGGCTTTTGCACACATCTGCACAAATACTTCCCTAATAACTTGAACCACAGTTTATAATAATATTATTTAATTAAATAATTTTTATTACATAATAAACACGAAAAATTTTTTGCCAAAATTGCTACCTTTTTTTCCAAGTGTCGCGATTTTCACAATTTCGCAGTATTTTCTTTAAAAATAGGTTCAGTTAATGCATAAACTCTTAATAAACAATAACCTTCTGGATTTTTTATTTCAGACAAATACAGGCGACGCTATATTGCACGCTGCCCGTCGATGCAGCGAATAAAAAGTTTTATCACTTGCATAATAAATACTTTTTTTCTGGCAAAAAAAATTGTTTTGTTAGTACAATAGTATAAGAAATTACCCTATAAAGTTCAAAAGGATTGGTTGTATAGTTTCCTAAAAAAAAATCCAAAAATCACCTAATTTTTCAGCATGCTAAACCAAGCTCCCCTCTTAATAAAGATGCATTACGATAAAACTTGCAAGAATAAACTAAAAAAAGACTTAGGGAAAAATTTGTACATCAGTATTCGTAAAAGATAAGCTATTGCATAAGATATCATTATGCATCATGCACGTAGCTTATAACAACTTACGTACAACAGTTTAGTTTTATTTATAACAATATTAACGCGTGCGAGTTTCCCAAAACTTTTAGTATATACTTTTTTTTAAGTAAATTTTGTAAACTAACAATAAGTATTCAAATGTTCTATCTGACAAGTCCCTCTGTCGTTTTCTTTACACATTCTTGTTACGTGAGATTTGCTCTCGTATGACTTACTCGCAATTCTCTCCACGCACATTCTTCCAAAATCTCTCGTGATGAGTGAAAGCGCACCTCGTCAATTGATTGCAGCGCAATCACAAAAGTGTGTGAGTTGGCACCCCTAAATGCGAATTTTGACAAAACCTGTATGGCATTAGATTGTCCACAATTTGTTCATATTTGTCCAATAATAATAATTTTTTGTCCACTCTTTTAAAAAAAATTTAAAAAAAGAAAAAAAATTTTAACGTAAGGACCCCTAAGTGCATTTTTTTAAATCATAGGTATACGGGATTCGATTGTCCACAATTTGTACGCATTTGTCCATCAATAATTGTCAATAATTTGTCAATCATTTTCTGTCCACCTTGCTACAAAAAATTAATCGATTTCTGTATGTAAGTTAAAGATAATAAACGCACTTATCAGTGGTCGTGACAAAGTTTGCTCTAACTTTTCATTTGTTTATAATTTCGTTTAGCAAAGTGGATAAAAAAACAATTATTTGTGAATATATGCGGACAAATTGTAGACAATCGAATCCTGTATGTAATTTGAAGATAAATTTACTTATGAGTGTTTCTGGTAAAATTTGCTTTAATTTTTTGTTTATAATTTTTTGCAGCAAGATGGACAAATGCGTAGAAATTGTGGACAATCGAATCCCGTATATAATTAAAAAAAAACGCACTTAGGGATTCTTACGTTAAAACTTTTCTTTCTTTTTTTAAATTTTTTCCAAGAGTGGACAAAAAATTATTATTATTGGACAAATTGTGGACAATCTAATGCCATGTAGATTGTGTCAAAATTTGCATTTGGGGGTGCCAACTTCACACACCACAATCACAATGATAGCCAGAGATCGCGGAGTTGTGGAAACTCTTCCTGTTTACTTACACGCTATAAGTATTTAACGAGTCGCAATTATCGAACACAACGTCGCACGGTAGTAAGAAAAAAAGAAACGCTCCACGTAAAAACATAACCTAATTCCGGGAGGGGAGATTCGCGGAGTCGGAGAACTCCGGATTATCAGGCGCGCGCGCGCACACAGCCCTCATATAAGGGCGTTTCGCGTTTACGGTCGGATGGAATCGTGTCGCGAGAGATGTTTTTATTACCTTAACTCGTGATTGCTTCTCTCGGGGATCTCCGATCAGTCCCCGATCGGCTGCCTCTGACAAAGTGGCTGAAGCGATCGCGGGATTCGTGGGACTCCCGCTGGAGTCCGCTGGTGGATGCCGGAGATGCGATCCTCTGCCACCTCGTCCTTAGGAATAATCCCGCTGTCGATAATTCGCCGTCGACAATCCCACCAGGCTACGAATCGTCCACCACCGCCGCATCTCATCCGGCTAATCCACCGCGGCACCTCCTCACGATCAATCAAAGGACACGGGTCTTCGCAAACGTATGAATATAACCGACACAACGGCACTCGGACGCGTCTCACGGACGCGCAACGCGTTCAACGTTGTAGAAGCACATACGTACAATATACAACGCGTACACCACCTGCGTGCGTACAGCTGTACGCCACCATACCGTTCTACGGTTGACGTCGTTCAGACGAGACTCACTTTGACGACCACTGCCGCTGTCAGCCGCAGTCGACTCGCTTTTGTTTACTTTCGACGGCCCCCTGTCGGCCTATCACCGGAGAAAAAGAGAGAGAGGAGAGAAAGCGCGCGAGAGGGACGGAGAGAGAGAGAGAGAGAGAGAAGATAAGGAATGTCCGCGAAAAAGAAGGTCCACAGGTAGATGTATTGACTTTTCGTCGGCCTTTCGGGACAGTGACAGATTATGATGGTTTGATTTTCGCCAGGAACAAACCGATCTTTCGAGATTGTAAAACTACCTTAATCTCGCCACAGATTATAGTAAGTGAAGATTGCTTGACAGGTATACCGAGTATCTCCCAGTATCACATCCCAAGAATCTCGGCAATAATTTAAAATCGAATTATGAGGGACGTTAATATGTATTTACGGCTGCAGATTTACAAAGTCGTTTCGCAGCTGTTTTCGTATAATTGAAAATAAAAGAACATCATTCAAATTTAAAAAAATATGTCGAATGGTGAACTACTTATATAAGCGGAAAAAGTTTAAAAGTAATTAAGATTGTTGAGTTCTTGCACGTACGTTATAAAATTCTTGACGAGCATTTAATTCGCACTTTAATTAATAATACATTTTTCCAAGAATTTTTGTATCTACGTAATACTACTATTATATTGCGTAACAATTTTATCATCGACTGCAATTAATTTAATTATTGCAGTTAATTCACTACAGTGAAAGAATAATATATCAGTTGGACGTTATCATGACAAAGTTATTATTATAATAATAAAGTCATGAATCACATATAAAAGAAAACTTACAAATAAATAATTAAAAAAACGGCAAATTCTTTCTACGTTTGTCATATTATTTGAAAATATAAAATTATTAAATAACAACAGAGATAATATCGAAATAGATAATGAAGCTCGTTTTCGGAAGTCATCTGTTTTACCGACTAAACACGATAAATTTCGTACCAAATACGTATATATTGCTTTTACAGATTTGAAAATTCTTTTCCAGAATTAAAGTAGACAATAACGGAATGCGGATGAAAATAATGAAATTATTTTGTACGACAAAAATTTGAAAAATTATAATTTTGTTCTTGACTTCCGGCGACTTTTGTAACATTTGCTTGATATAATAGAATTTAACATTTTATATTTTATACGTATAAAACGAACTTCATCCGCATTGGTTGGGATTACATGCGAAAGAATAATACTGTGTTTTGACTAATATATGAGCCCAGCTTTAGTATATAAGATGATTATATTCATACAAAAGAAACTTTTGTATGAAAATATGTATGCATGATATGCATATAGTTAGTAACATCACATTATTACACAGTCACACTACTACATCAATATCGTATGCATATATAAATACAAATGATCAGTAAAACAGCGATGTCATAAAATTTGCAATATGTAAATGTAATATTATACATATATAAAATATATTTTATAAATATTAAGAGGATGCTGAAAGGTCGGAAATTACCGACATTTGCATTCTAAGTAATAACTCCGAAACGACTGAACGGATTTGAAAACGCTTTTACAGAGGATTGAAATTGAGATAAAATGTAAACATGCGAATTATACATTTGTAGTAAAAACGAAAAAATATTAAAAAATTACCTTTTTTCCGTATTGTAGAGCAATCATAACCTGTCACCTGACGTAAACATTTCATTGATACAAAAGTTCTGTAGCTCATATGTACAAAAAAAGTAATTCGCGCGAATCGGAATACTTGCACGAATAATACAAGACCTTTGGAGCAACGAATGGAAGCGTAGAAAAACAATTATTACTTAGAATGCAATTTGTGGTAATACGTACGCTCGGCTAAAGTAAAGATAGCAAAAATTGCGTCTGGCAGTAAGTGCCGGATTTTCCAAGAGATGGCACTTCAATAAGTTAGATAAAGACATTCCACGTGTTTGAGTGAGACCAA
>NW_012026821.1:0-443 GCF_000956235.1 Wasmannia auropunctata | reverse complement strand
ATATGAGGTATGTAATTTTATACTTAAGGTAGATTAACTAGTTTTATTTTACTTTATATATTTGACGCGTTACATACAGTAATAACATTTTTTGACAGATCACATAAGAATTATTGGAGTTTGCGAATAATACTTTTACTAAATATGAAGACCATGGAATTTAAAATTTGGACTGCGATTATGTAAATGCGGATTGTGAGCGTATCAAGTTAGTGTAATGATTTTAATTTATGTTAGGCATTAACTAATTTATAGTAATATTGAAAATGACTCGTTCGGGGTCGAAACGTTTGTTCTTCAAATCGTCATGAAATTGTGAAATTAATAAATATATATTTTGGAGCGATACAACACCCAAACTTTGGCTGGTTGGCCCTTTTTACTTCATTTATTAATATTATTTTAATTTGGAGCCTTGACTTTGAAATTTATTTTAATTTTAA
>NW_012026820.1:0-493 GCF_000956235.1 Wasmannia auropunctata | reverse complement strand
GGTTTCATCCCTTCAAAACGAAATTGAGCATCAACGAAAAATAGTTTCATGCTACAGATGAACTGCTCTACTTTTACACCAAGAGTCAGATTTTTCTGAATTTTCGGGTTCGCAAACTTCCCTTGTAAGTCGCCTATTTTAAACGTGCGAATTTTAACTGTCTGGTCGGCATAGTCTTTAGCTTTCGTTTTAGCCTTGTCAATAGATTGCTTCGCGACTTGATGCGTTGCCCGTAATCGTTCTCTAAGCTCGTGTGTGTAATCTTCGTATGAGTAACGCGGCTTCGGAGGTAGCGTCAGGGCTGTAGGTAGCGTCGCTTGGTGCCCGTATATCAGCTCAAACGGCGTATACGAGGTTGCTGTATGTGGTGTCGTATTATAAGTAAACATCGCATACGGGATCCACTCGTCCCAATTAGTCTGATCCTCATTTATGTAATGGCGAAGGTATTCCGCGAGAGTTTTATGCGATCTCTCCAATGCGCCATTACTCT
>NW_012026819.1:3314712-3315862 GCF_000956235.1 Wasmannia auropunctata | reverse complement strand
CTGGTTGCCATCACCTCCACTGCTGCTAGATCTCTAGAACATAGCTCTGGCAGAAGACGCGCCTCCAGACTCTTGACTGCAACGCATGTCCTGGGTCTCTGTTCAGTGGGAGCCCTAAAGAGCATTCCACATGCTGCCACTCCTCTAATGCAACCATGTACTACCCATGGCTCTTGCATCAGAGAAATGGCTGTGTGCATCCTAGACTGGTGCCTAGCTAAAGTCGCTGAGGCCCCCTTGCTATGATGCAGGTTAATTTGGATAACTTCAATCACCGACCAATCCATTGAAACGGATCAGCCTTCGAATTGAGGCTCCTCCTTAACCGTTCCCTCACCATGGGATCGTGCCATCTTCACGGTGATCTGCTCGATCCCATAACTTGAAGTCCAGCCCTCTCAGTTTGAGAATGTTGGACTCCAAGATGCCGAAAACGAAGTTCCTCCGCTCAGGGGAAGCTCCAACGTTTTCGGCGAATACTCGCCAGTTCAAGGCGCCGACGCCCGGGTTTTGCCTCTCCAGCAGCGCCTGGATCGCAGCCGCAGGTTTCGGAGGTCCCGGAACCCAGACCACAGCCCTATGCCGCTTTTGAAGCTCCTCCAGGCCCACCCTGAGCCTTAGCGCCCTCCTTAGTGTACGACATTACCCATTCTACTTTCGAGCCACTCGAGCGACTTCGCATCCGCGCCTCTGACGATAACGGCGCCATTCTTCAGGTTGGCCGGTCCCACAAATCTGGGCAGGAGACCCTCTCGGATCCCCTCCATCTCCGTTAGGACCACCCCCGGAACAAGGTCAGCTGTTCCGGAGTGATGCCCCTCAACAACCGCCCTCGCCAGCAGATCGGCTGCCGCCACATAGGACCCAGTTTCCTGAGCCCTTGGCTTTTTCGTGGCCCTTTTAACTGAGGGAGGGTTTCATTAGACCCCGCACGGCGCTTTTTACCGGTGAGCCTCTCCTTCCCCTCCCCCGGTTTAACTACGGCGGTCGAGACACAGGGGGACTGTTCCTCAGGAGCCTTCTCCCTATCCCTCTTGGCCCGCCTCTTCTCGGCTCCACAGCGGTTTCTTTTACGAGGAGCCTCCACAACGCCTGTACTCTCACTACCTTCTCCCGAGCTCATCAGGGCCCGTTCGGAGGCAGGGACCTC
>NW_012026819.1:3311868-3313115 GCF_000956235.1 Wasmannia auropunctata | reverse complement strand
GTATCATTTATGTATCAGATATATATAATTGCAACGTAACATATACGTCTTTTTTATATATTTCTATATATTACCCTGTTAAAAAATTAATTTATTTTATTTTATTTTTAACATGATTTTTAGAGTTTACTTTGCGTTTACTATTCCGCATATTTTCTATTTTATTAATTACAATACGCGTTTATAATTTTTGAAAACATCGAGATTTAAACCTGAGATCCCTAGAACTGCAGACTTGTACGCTAACGCTGAGCTAATGATACTTTGTACAAAGGGCTTATTTTTTCCATTATATATTCTATATCTCTCGTGTTTAAACAAATACTAACAGCCAACTTTAACAGCGGCGAGATACGATCGCTCGTATCGATTGCGTATATACCGTAAATATATACCGGAAAAAATAAGTCCTTTGCACAAAGTATCATTAGCTCAGTGTTAGCGTACAAGCCTGCTATTCTAAGGATCCCAGGTTCAAATCTCGATACGTTTTTAAAAATTATAACAACGTAATTGTAATTATTAATAAAATAGAGAATATGCGAAATAGAATAAAACAAATTAAGCTCTAAAAAATAATAATATGTAATTATAAAATTTAAAAAAGTGAAAATTTTTTTCGTTAAAATTTTGTACCGGAATCATTACTGATCTTTACCGTAATGATTATGAAATGATACGTTATTGATTCAATACCACGTTTGTAATATAAGTCTTATTGTAGAATCTGTAATACGTAATTCCATATGAATTCCATATGGATTCCACGTGAAAATCCATGGATTTTTAGCCCAAATTACCATGGTAATCCACATGGATTTTTTCAACAGGGGCCAATCATCCATTTTAATCCATAAATTAAAAATTTTAATTTATTTTAATCTTTTCCTGTTTATCAGAAATGTATTTAAAAAATGATGTATTGAATAAAACTTACAAGATTTTAAATCCTGAACATGATTATAATATTTATCTTTTTTAGCTACATTTCTTTCTTTCTTTTCTCCGCTAAATGTTTTTTTTAGCAAATTGGGTTTTGTATATGGACAGAATAGTTTTTTCCCATCTTGTCGACTTCCCTCAAATTGTCCGTTATCGAAGTGCACCTATAAAATTAATGTAATTATTATTTATTTAATTATTATTATACAATATATATTGTTTTACACACACGTTTAAAACTTATTAACTATACCTCATAAATTACAGCTCTTGCTGGCAACGTGTTTTTCCCAATTAATTTTAAC
>NW_012026819.1:3310978-3311848 GCF_000956235.1 Wasmannia auropunctata | reverse complement strand
ATGATCTTCCAGAATGAATTTCTAATTGGAAACCACTTTGATCTGAATTATAAATATTTTTAGATCTGAACTGTTCAATAAGTGGTTTTACCGTTTTCAGAAAATTATCACTTGCTTTTTGTAAATCAGCGGAATCTTTCAGTGTTTTTTTGTGACAAATTTTGTAACTTTTTTTAAAATAATTCGATGGAACTTTTTAAATCTTGATATCCAACTGTGAGATGCTTCAAATATAGGATTTAAATTTCCTATTTCTTTTTGAGCTTGTAAAGCCCACCTTTTTAGATCGATATCATGAACCATAAATCCTGATTCAATAGCTGCAGTAAATTTGTCATGTGTTTGGCGATTAAAATAATTTTTCTATACGATTTCCATCTGATTGTAACTGTTCATCCTATCGTCTTAACTGACGTTCAGATGAAACTCTTCTAAATTTGCTTTGCACTGATTTTAAAGAACGATTCCTTTTCTTGTTATTTCTTTCGTAACTTTCATTAGTATCCCAATGCCGCCAATACTCAGCTCGTCACCTCGTCTTTTATAGGAACTGTCAAAATCTGCGTCATCATTTGAACATTGAAGATGAAAATTTAAATTATCTTCACTCCATGCTTGTTCGTCATCTTCAATTGTTTCAAAACTATGTAATTTATAAGGTTTTTCATAATCGAGATAGATTTCTTCTGTTACTTCCAATTTATTGTAATAAAAAATGCTATCCAGTAATAATTTTTGTATGTGGTCTTTTAATTCTCTTTCTGCTTCAATTACTGGTGTTTCTGTTACATATATTGAACTTATAGACACCAATAAAAGTCTAACAACATTAAGCGGATTGATAATAGATCGGAAGAGCACACGTCTGAA
>NW_012026819.1:3309847-3310958 GCF_000956235.1 Wasmannia auropunctata | reverse complement strand
AGATTTTACGAATATGTACATGAAATTTTCTATTGAATTTTTCTACCCTTTGGGAAAGAAATCGAAAAAATCCGCGGAAAAATTGAAAAAAACCGGTTTTCTTTCCAGCCTTTAAAACTATACGGCGGAAATAAAATAAATTGTTTTCAATAAGTTTTCCCTACGACAGACATCGAAAAATAAAAAAAAGTAAAATTTATTTTATTATTTTATTTTTATTATTTTATATTTAATTCATTTCCGGTCTAGTTTTTGGGTGGAAAGTGATTCAAAGAGAGTCAAGATTCTTGTATAATTTTCTCTATGCTGTAACTATTACGCACTTTGTTAGGGTCCCTTGTCAGACAGCACACGGATATTGTATAGACATCCATAACTCATAAGATGTTCTTTAAGGATATTGAGGATATCCATAAATCATTTGTTTTACGTTTTTTGGACATTCAGTGGATATCCAAAGGGATATCTGTTTATAAAATTTGTGAACATACTAAGAATCCCTGACGTGTCTACAGGTTATACAAAGAAATGACGTTTAAATAAACGTTTATAAAATCAGAATAAAAATTTATAAAACATTTAAAAAAACAATTTACGGTATTTGCAAGGGAATCATTCCTCCAAAATTAATATTCAGATCTAACAGTCACCCATCCAAGCCATGACCGTTATCAACGTTGCTTAATTTCTGTGATCGGAAACTGCAAACACTTCGTGATGATTCATGACTACTGATCGATGTTAATGGATATATAGTGATATAACAGACCAATAAAGTTATGGAAAAGATGAAAATATATATACTTTTTTATAAATATTAACATACAATCACATGATCAATAATCAAAATAATGACAATAAAATAAAAATAAGTACAACATAATGTAAAATTGTATTGGATCAAGTATAAGAGTAATTATCGTTTCGTATCAAATGAATACAACAATTTTTTTACGTACGTTTTTTACAACATATTTATAAGAAAACCATCTAAACAATAATTATTTTATATTTCTTACAAGGGACATGTCACAACTGTCCGGCACCGATTTAATTCTCCTTAAAATATGTTTTTAAACACAAAAATCTAAGAGACACATATTTTTTTATA
>NW_012026819.1:3303038-3308339 GCF_000956235.1 Wasmannia auropunctata | reverse complement strand
TCGATAGCGGTCTGGAAAGATGTCACGTTTGGATGTTTCGACTTGTTGGTCACTCATTCAAAAACGCTCCACACGTATTAGTTCAAATCTGGACTGTTCAAAGGCCAGAATTCCTTGGATCAAAACATGTCCACATTATCCAACAGCCAGTTTTGAACATTTGTCGAATTTTTATCACATAGGACTTGTAGTAGATCCTCTTCAGCAATTCGACGCTTTGTGTGTCATTCACACTTAATGTTATTGCCAATTTTGTCAGAGGCAGCTCTGAGCTCTGAGATGAGCTCTTGAGCCATTTCGACAATTGCCTTACCGATTTTTCTTTAGAATGTCTTTTTCTCGTCGGATTAGCAAAACCTTTTTCGGACGTTTCTGAAGCTAAATATTTAGCTGCAACATCATACATGGTCGATTTCGGGTATCCGAAAAACCAAATAATTTGGTCTGCGCAAAAGCATTCGATTATCACCGTTTTTCGGTTATACTTCGCACTCGATTTTATCTGCTCGGACATTTTGAAGTTACACACGCTTATTACAAACATTTGACTTGCCTGAACGTCAACAACGACCTACCGTCGAAGTCAAATAAGACGGGAAATTCAAATTTAAATTTGTCCGGATTTTGGCGACGCATCCTGTTTAGGATTCATTCCCCTCAAATCTGTAAAAAAATTGATTGCGAAATAATATCACATGTTCTCTGCCAGGAATCAAATCCGGCTATCCACGTTTGCCAAACGGGCGTCCTACTTTTAGATCATCGAGGCATGTGATAATATTCATTGCAATAAAAACTATCTAACACGTTTTCAGACCACGTAAATTTAAATAATTATATATTATTATAATTATATAATTAATAATTATGTAATTATAATTATAATTATATATTATTTAAGGATGATTTGAATAACTATTTATGTAACGCATTATAAGGCCAATGTTTTTAATAAATAAGTAAATAAATTACCAGCTCGTTATTGTAAACAATAGTCAGGATAAGAGGCCAAATACGAGCGAAATATAGATGTCAATTAATATTAAATATTACTTTGTGATTCAATAAAAACTATGTTGAATCCGAAAGTAACGGCACGCAATTCGTTGAAGCTAGAATACGTGTGTAAAATCACATAGTAATAATGAATATTAACTGATTTTACCTGTATTACAGGTAATATTACCTGTATTTCGTTTGTTTTTGGCCTCTTATCCTGACTGTTGTTTACAATAACGAACTGATAATTTATTTAATTATTAACATTAATTAATATAATTTAAATAACTATTTAGTGAATGTAAATTTCTGTTTAATACATACATATATATTTATTAAATATTTTCGATAAATATTTTGTTAACACAGATTTGTAGATAACGTATGTACAAATGAGGATAACATATGGACATACAAACTTGTCCATTTGGGGATATCCTTTGATGAATGTCCATATAGACATATAGGAGGAGATGGAGATCCTTCGTACACGGGACATATACATACATTCAGTGATTCGGGAAGAATCGCGTAGATTCGGAACACGTCTATACACATTTAGTTAGTCTTATTGCACGGCCACATGCCAGTAAAATTTTATATTAGTCGGACTACATAAACTGACAGAGCAGAATATTACGTGTTTTAGCGCTGTCTGAGTAAGTTTTCCAAAATATTTGACAAGTAATTTAAAATATCTTTGATTAAGGTTATAAACAAGCACAATATTTTTCTAGTATAATAATAATAATAATATTCCCGGGAGGCGGCCTTCTATCGGAGGTCCTCCAAAGACACGCAGACGAGGTTCATTATGTCTTCCCGGCCGTATTAACTCCAGATCAGCCGATACCTGTTATCCCCCAGAAGCGGAAGAGGTCCCTGGCCTGGAGTTGCCAAACCTGCTCGGGCACGAGAAAATCGGAGCCCAATAGGAGTCGTCTGTGCCCAGCGTAAGCCGGGTATTCGCACAGCACGTGGAGACTAGTCTCTTCGCCAAATTCGCACTTCCTGTATTCTTTGATATCACAGTGCCCCAGCTTGTGCATGTGGTAATTGGTAAAGCCATGGCCCGTATAGATCTGCACCGCCAGGCTGGCTTTCTTTCTCTTCAAGGCCCTGATATTCCTAGCAAGATCCCTTCTGGGTGCTTCTCCCAGGAGAGCCTTTGCTTGTCAGCATTTGGTTCTTGTCGTCTCTCTCCAGAAGTCAGCGTGGCGTTCCCGCAACCAGTCCTTTATTTCGGCCCTGCCAACGCAGCTAGGCATGTCTAGAGCCGGCTCCGGTCCCACCATTCTGACCGCTGCGCCAGCTCTTGCTAGCTCATCATCGATTTCGTTGCCCTTGATCCCTGAGTGCCCTGGAACCCATACCAGGGCAATGTTGTTGCCAACCGACAGCTAGTTCAGCGCAGTCTTGCACTCCTAGACCAGCCGAGAATCGAAAACACACGCGCCCAGCGCGCCCAGGGCCGCCTTATCTGAGCAGATCCTGATGCGCCTGCGTGTCACACCCGATGCAATCAGTGCTTGAGCATGATTGCCGCCACCTCCGCTTGGAAAACAGTAGTAAAATCTCCAAGTGGGAGAGCCTCCTTGACTTCCTTCCGGCATCCATAGATCCCGGCACCGGCGTCTGTGTCAGTCTTGGAGCCATCCGTGTACCAGACGTCTCCGTTCCTGATAACAGGCACCTCATGCCTCTCCCACTCCTCGCGACTCGGAAAATAGATCTTAAAAGATCTATTGAAGTCGCACTTCACAGACATCCTATCTTGCCTCATCTCGAACACGGTTCCCGTCAGGAGCTCGCGTGGAAACCGGATGTGGGTCGCACCGTCCGTCCACTTATCCCCGTACATTAATCTATATGCCGCCGCTGCCGCCACTATCGAGAAATTGAGTGGTTCAATGCCAAGCAACAGTCCCATTGCCGCCACGGTGTTGTTCTCGTAGTACCCAGGGCACCTCTCAGAATGAGAGCCCTGACGCGCTCCAGCGATGCCCGGGCCCCAGATACTTGGACCCTCGGCCACCAGACCACCGCCACATAGAGCAATCTTGGCTGAAGCACTGCAGAGTATATCCAGAAAACTCTGTCTGGCTGCAGGCCCCAAGTTTGCCCAAAGGTTCTTCTACACATCCAGAAATATGTGCAAGCTTTCTTGCACACCGTCTCCAGGTGCAGCTTCCAGTTCAGTCTTTTATCTAGGATGACTCCCAGATATTTGACCGAACCCTCAGGTATCAACCTGACTTCCTCTAAGACAGGCCCCTGCACGGAGTCCACCTTGTACTTACGGGTGAAGATCACGAGACGTCTTTTTCGGGTTTACCGACAGACCCGTTTTCCTACACCATTCCTCGAGCCCCTTGTGTGAGCTTAAGAAGTGTCTCTAGGAAAGGTCGCCGAATCAGGATAGCCAAATCGTTTGCATACCCAATCGATTCAAAGCTTGTCATTGAGCATTCTGAGCAGCCTGTCCGCTACCAAGCACCACAGAAGCGGTAAAAGAACTTTTTCTGGGCAGCCCCTCCCCACTTATCCTTTAACACTCACTGCTTCTGAGTGAGGTCGTCACCTGACGTCCAAGCATTCCATGATCCACTCAACCAGCTTCGCCGGAACGCCCCGCCTTGCTGCCTCGGCACAGACCTCACGATGTGAGGTGTTGTTAAAAGCCCTCAATGTCCAGGAAGGTGCCTGCCACAAAGCCCTTTTGCTGAAACTGCCGCTCGATGGCTGAAACCACCAAACGAAGAGCCGTATGACTCGAGTAGCCGGCCCGATATGCAGGCTAGTTCGGATGCAAAGGATCACGGGCCAGCACATTATTTCTTATATAGACGTCGACCAGCCTCTCCAGCGTTTTCAGAAGAAACGAGGTCAGGCTGATCGGTCTAAAGTTCTTAGCAGAGACGTGGCTTGTCTCTCCCCCCCCCCTCTTGGGGATAAAAACCTCTCGCCCGCCTCTACGCTCGAGGCGTGTAACCAAGGGCCAGGCAGGCCCTTAGCACTCTCGTAAGGGGCCCGGTAATTTGTTCCAGCCCCTCCTGAAGAAGAGTCGGGAAAACAAGGTCGGGCCCCGCAGATTTGAAGGGTTTGAAGGAGCCAATAGCCCACCTGACCTTGTCCGGCCTCACGATTTCGGCCGCTAACTTCCAGTCATTGGCACGAGCCCTAAATGGGCCCGCGTCCGCTTCCCAAAACCTGTCCACACCCCTCTGGAAACCAGGAAAGTTGGTCTCCAAGAGATGAACTAGGCTATCGTTCTCCAGATACCATGATGCCATCTGGCCCCTGGATTGCTTCCAGTGCCGCGTCTGGATTTCAAAACAGGAATCTGCAGAGTCCTGCGGTAGCAGGAATTCCTTCTACCGACTCGCAGAAATCCCGCCAGCTTCTCTTCTTTGCCTTAACCACAGAGTCCCTGTACTCCTTTTGGGCCCTCTTATAGAATTCCTAGTCGGAGGGCCGGCTCGTATTCCTAGTTTTATTCCAGGCTCGACGTGCTTTAGCCCTGAAACTCTGCAGTTGTGGGTTCCACCAGGGGATCCCCCTGCTATTTGTCACCGTCTTGACTGGACAGTTCGCCTCATACGAGTTCACCAAGGTTCTCTGCAGGTGCTCTACACAGAGCTCTAGCTTCTCTGGCGTGCTATACCTCTTGGGAAAATCCTTGAGGCCGTCGCCCAGGTCCTTCCTATAGGAAGCCCAGTCCGTCCGCTTCGGGTTCTCATCTTTCTGGCCTTCACCTTGAGATCTGAAAGCCAAAAGGTTATCAGTGGTCGGAGAGAGAGGGCTTATCCGACACCCTTCATCCCGCCACTTCGCGCACGGTCCTTCGTGAGCAGAGAGTGAGGTCAAGCACTTCCCTTCTCACTCTTGTGCAGAATGTGGGTTGGTTACCCTTACTTAAAATTTCAAGGTCGATCGTTACTAGATAATCCAGCAACTTTTCCCCTCGCTCGTTCGTGTTGGTGCTGCCCCATATAGTGTGGTGTGCGTTGGCATCGCACTCCACCACCAATGGCAGTCCCTCCGTCTGACAGAAGTCCGCCAGCTTGACCAGTTCCGGTGGCGGCACCTCTTCCCCATGTGGGAAGTAGGCTGAACATATCACCAACCTTTTGGTGCCTCCAGCCCCGCTGGTTGCCGTCACTTCCACTGCTGCGAGATCTCTGAAACATAGCTCTAGCAGAAGACGCGCCTCCAGACCCTAAACTGCAACGCATGCCATGGGTCTCTGTTCAGTGGGAACCCTAAAAAGCTTTCCACATGCTGCCACTCCTCTAATGCAAC
>NW_012026819.1:3300227-3301903 GCF_000956235.1 Wasmannia auropunctata | reverse complement strand
TGTTCCTCAGGAGCCTTCTCCCTATCCCTCTTGGCCCGCCTCTTCTCGGCTCCACAGCGGTTTCTTTTACGAGGAGCCTCCACAACGCCTGTACTCTCACTACCTTCTCCCGAGCTCATCAGGGCCCGTTCGGAGGCAGGGACCTCTACGTCTTTGCTGGCAGCAGCCACTTCGCTTCCCGAGCCCATACGTGCCCGTTCCTGCGGCGCGGTCGCTGTCTGCAACACCGAGTGCCCACTCGAGCCCTCGGTCTTCATCGCTTTGTCGAGATTTAATTTATTCAGATCCATTTTGATCCCACGAGTAGTTAGGGAAGCATGTGGTCCATCCATGCAGAGCCTCGCATGCATGGGTAAGGCATTGGTTACTACTGGAATTCTGCCTGGTTCCCCAGAGGTTCTACTTACGACACTGCTCCCCCAGTGCCACGCAGCCCTCGCCGTAGAGCTTGGCTTGGGGGGATGGTCTACGGCGACAGCTTTCCCAGTCCCGCACAGGGTTTTATACCTGGGAGACCAGTTATCGCCGCCACTATCCGATGGGTTCCACAGCCCCACGCAGGGTTTTATACCTGGAGGGCCAGGGCCCCCACCGGACTTCCTCCTATCCGCCACCCAGGAATACGCGCTCGATGGGTATCCCAATCACACGGGTATTTTTCTAGTAATAAAATGTCTTAAAATTATACTTTAATCATTAATTTTATCGTATTGTTAGTGAATTCTATAAAAATAGCGTAATTATTTTCTTTTAAATTTGGGGTAGATTCATACACAAGCATGAGGGCATATTTTTTGTATATGTATGTATTATTTTGTTACTTAATTAAACAAATTATTTTAGTTAAACGTTTGAATTTTGATCTCAACATTGATTTAAATACTGATATAAGAAATTTATTTTATGCAGAAATTTATAAAAGATGTTTAATTAGCTACTGACAAAATTGTTTTCATTTAAATTTTAATTGTCAATAAATATTTACAATAATAATTTTAATGTTTTATGTTTATATCCGAAGCTATCCCATGCATACATGGGTGCCCTATTACATGTACGAAGCTGCTCCGCCTAAGGGGTAAATTCGTAAGATTTCCAAGTTGTTTGTAAAAATCATCTGTTTATTTATATATTAATTTATTATTTTAATTGCATATTTTTATTATAGCTAGATATCTATACTATTTATTTACAAACTTATTAACTATTGAGACAAATTTAAGTAGTGTCAAAGCATTTAACACAGTTTAGAAAGCAAAACTTCCAAAAGCGTACGAAGGATCTCCATCTCCCCCTATTCTGTGGATATCTTTATAAGATCCATGGAGATCCCGACAAAATATGGATGGATGTTCACAGAACTCACAGAAGTCACCCAGCAAACACAGATAAGTAAGTGTTACATTATCGCCATAAATTAGAATGTAACAGAAAATATAACGTTTACGTTATATACATTCACGTTAATTGTTATTTCACACTCATAAGATGTTGCAGTTACACAATATAAATGTAACATGTAACTTGCTGCGTTACATTACTGTAATGATATTGTTAGTACCCAGCAAACCACAGTATATAACTTAGATGTATATATTATATTACACAAGTGTCATAAATATTACATGTAATATTATTTGTACAGTACATGTAACGTACTGGTACGGCTCTATGTC
>NW_012026819.1:3297320-3298979 GCF_000956235.1 Wasmannia auropunctata | reverse complement strand
CCGAACACTTCCAAGCTACGCTCACGAAATTAACCGAAGTCAGCATGAAATTAGCCGACATCAGTGTGGTATTCCTACGCCTATGGTATTGCCCCCTTACCACTATTATCACTTTCCCCTCGCAAAAGACTCCGTCCCTGTATTCTTAGATCCATGGGCACACCCAGCTTCACGCATTGTTTTCAACCTTAAAACGAGACTGTACGAGCCTCATTACCATCTGTTGCATATGCGCAGTATAGCTTGGAAAATATGGGAGTGAAACTAATACCGTGATTTCCGGTAACATAAAAAAAGTAGCGGCACTTGAAAGTGGGGATTATAGCAACCAATCAGAAAATACCATAACGTCAACGTCATTTTCGCCATGACAAAGCGCACATAAGAAGCGTGCTTAGTGCCTTACATATTTCGTAAAATACGCTTTGTGTCCGGAAATCACAATACTAGTTCCTTGGCTTTTATCAGAATTTCGCAACGATTAAGCGCAAAACGCGATCGTGGTTGCAAACGGATAAGACGTTTTTAAGATTATTGCGGACAACGATGACGGGCGTTTGCTACCGTCGTGCAGTTCTCACAGACATAACGCATGTTCCTATTATTGCGCTCGACGTAAGATCGACGCTGAAAAGAAGACCGAAATGACCGATGTACCTGAGGAACGATGGCGACAGAGATCTGGGGATTAGGGCGAGATCCGGGAGTGTGCCGGACGAACGTAACCTAATAGAAAAAAACCTGATAAAATTTCAAATTTTAATAAAGATGCTCTTGTAGCATTTGTGGAACATCAGGTAATGGAACACAAATATATAGTCAATCAATTAATCAGCCAATTAAATAAATAATGCAATCTCCTACCCTACAGCAAAATTGCATTTGCCGATAAAATATAAAGTTGCTTTTAAATTGTAGATTTTGAAACGGATATGAAAAAAAGTTACAGAAAATCTTGGATGGAGTTGTTTCGTGAAATGCTATATCCAAGCTGAGAGTCTCTAACTATGTAGTCAATAATTAACTGCAGTGATGTGCTTAACAGTACATAGTATGTAAGTAATTTTAAGTTGTTTTTGTCAGTTGTAGAATAATTCTTGTGATATGCATAATAAACTGTGATAAATGCGTGCTAAATACTTGGGTTAAGTAAAAAGCATGGCATATATATACTCGACAGCAAAATTAAAGCATCACCCATTCTGATCACTAAAAATAGGCAAATTTCAAAAGAGTGTAACTTCGTAAAAAATCATCGTATTGGAATGATCAAAAAAGCATTTTAAAGCTTAAAGTCTCTACTTTCAAAATCCATAATTCATTAAATGACTGACTAATTCTTTACAAAGCTGCACGGATGCAAATGGAGATGCATCAAATCCAAAAATTTTTTACTAAGTTTGCGAAGTTCCATGGCGTGAATTAAAAATCGAACGGATGCAAATGGAGATGCATCAAATCTAAAATTTTTTTACCAAGTTTGCGAAGTTCCAAAAAGTAAAATAAAAATCGCACGCAAATGAGGTTTACATTGTTCGAAAGCGTGAATCTTTAGCTTTAATTTGAGCACCCGGCCAGCATTGTGCGATTTTTTTTCACCGAGTTATTCAACATTGAAGCAAAAATGACCATTTTTGCATCAATGTTGAATAACTCGGT
>NW_012026819.1:3296439-3297300 GCF_000956235.1 Wasmannia auropunctata | reverse complement strand
GCCTTGCCAGCCCGCTCAGAGATGTGTATAAGAGACAGTGTCGAAAGTAGAGACTTTAAGCTCTAAAATTCTTTTTGATCATTTCGATACGATCATTTTTGACGAAGTTACACTCTCTTGAAATTTGCCTATTTTTAGTGATCAGAATGGGTGATGCTTTAATTTTCCTGTCGAGTGTATTAATAAATTGGTACCTGTAAATATTAATGCAAGTATCCACAACTGCATACTATACTGACATAGTGGATAATTTTTATCAAAACAAGCATTTCTATACATTTCCTAAAAAACTTGATTTTAGAAACGAATGGAAAAACATTTGCAATATTAGTCAAGATATAAAATGTGATAACTTTCGTATCTGTGAAGAGCATTTTGAGCCTAAATATTTTATAAATACATCAAAACATAATCTGAATTAGAACGCTATCTCTATTGAAAATGTACATAGTATTTCAGATTGTATATCCTGAAATACACAATCTGAAATACATTTGACCAGTGAACATGAAGATATTTAATACAAAACTCCTCCGATTAATGTAAATAACAATGCTGAATGTAAATTATATAACAATAGCTGTCCAGTGCTTACTTCTGATTTTGCTTCTTTAGCTACACAAATTACAAATTCAAATAATGAAAATGATATAAAAATGTTTGTTTCAGATAGAAATGTACAATTTCTAGTCGATAATGAAATTAAAAATAGAACTGTGACTTCGAAGGGATATTTA
Source organism: Wasmannia auropunctata (assembly GCF_000956235.1). Lineage (NCBI taxonomy): Eukaryota > Metazoa > Arthropoda > Insecta > Hymenoptera > Formicidae > Wasmannia > Wasmannia auropunctata. Next base: position 3,296,563 of record NW_012026819.1, on the reverse strand, counting down.
AAAGACATCTGTTTGTTGCGTAGAGCTCTACCGCGTAAAATAAATATAAAATATAAAATATAAATTCGAGAAAGGTCGTGCACGACAAATTCGAAAGCGAAGACGGGATCGGCAATCGCGACAC
>NW_012026819.1:3293520-3295845 GCF_000956235.1 Wasmannia auropunctata | reverse complement strand
GTCATACAGTCCACCACGGGCATTATTCTCTCACGTTAACGGATACAGTTAAACGAAGTACATAGTCAATCTCGAAAGAACGCGACGTGCACGCGAAAATCCGCGACTCAGGGCACACAGCTCTTAGGCGTCGTCGCGGTTCGCACCGACCCGCACAAACCCGTCCATAGGACGTGGCGTCCGCGACCCAGGGCAACACATAGCCCTTAGGCGTCGTCGCGGCACAAAGGCGAGTCATATATATACATATATCGAAAGCATCTTAGAAATCACAGTGTATAGTGACATAAAGTTTAATAAACGTTTTAAACATATATACGAAACTACAGTTGGGAACTTAATTGCATCCTTTCTGACAAAACATGTTTATATGCAAAAGGAATTAACGCCACGAAAAAAAAAAATGTACAAAATACATCGTAACACAATTAACAAATTGTCAAAATTACGAAAACTTTTAAAAAATAAAAGACAACATGTTGCAACTTTAAAAGAATTGTACGACTGGAAGAAATTTCAATTGATTGAAGACTCTCTAAACACAGTGACAAAAAATTTCATACAATCTCAACTTAAAAATGCTAATGGATAGCCTGCTGGAAGACGACGGACAATTGAAGAAAAAACTTTTGCACTCTCAATTTATAAACGTAGTCCTCGACTGCACAAATATTTAAGTACTTATTTTCAATTGCCTTTTTCCAGATTATTGAAACAGATGCTTTCAAACATCCCTTTTGAGACTGGTTTAAATAAAACAATTCTAGAAAATTTGAAAGCAAGAATACAGAAAATATATCCTTTAGATCACTGATGCGCGTTAATGTTTAATGAGATGTCGTTAAATAGTGAGTTTCACTATAAAACTAGTAAATAACAGATTTCTGGGTTTAAAGATTTAGGGCATTTAGGTCGTATATTAAATCAGCAAATCATGCACTAGTTTTAATGCTGAGGGGCATTCGTAAGTTTTGGAAACAGGTCATAGCTTATTATTTTACAGCAAATACAATCTCCACCATGGCCTTGAAAGGCTATAGCTATAATTATTACAGTATAGCTATAATTATTACAATTTCGTAATTTACAAAAAGAAGAATTCAATATAATAGCAACGATTTGTGATCAAGGTGCTACGAATCGAGCAGCATTAGCTCAATTATGTAGTGACAATATTGAGAGTCCCAACATTCGGTATTATTTTTTAGTTAATAACAAGCAAATATTTATTATTTTTTATGTTCTCATCTTTTGAAAAACACTAGAAATGCCATGCTTCGTTGTCAAGTTAAGTTGTCTGAAGATAAAGTGGTTGATTTTGATTACATAGAAACTGTTTTTAATTTAGATAAGAAAAGAATGTTCAAGACGTTACCAAAACTTAAAAGTGAATATTTTAATTTTAAAGATACTTATTTAAAGATTAAAGTTAAGGTAGCTGCTGGACACCTTAGTAGTTCTGTTGCTGCAGCGATCGGGAGTTTTGTTGCGGCACAAACTATGCCAGCTGCTTCTATATACATATACTACTGAATTTGCACAAAAAATTGATTTGTTTGATTCGTTGAATAGTTCGTGTTTAAAACCTCGTAATAATAAAAAACATGCGTGCGCTTTGTCCGAAAATTCCCCACATTACACGTTATGGGAACCAATGCTCGAAGAAACTATCACAATGGCGTTTGATTGACAAACGTAATAATAAAGACGTCAGTAGACAATATTCATTTATTAATGGATGGGTTACAACAATCCAGTCCATAAAAGAATTGTGGGGATTTTTGTACAACATGGGATTTAACTTTCTGTCTTTGCAATCATTAAATCAAGATTCTGTGGAACATCTTTTTTATACGATCAGGCAACAATGGCAACATGGCATAGCAAATACAAATCCAACATGTCATCAATTTATTGCAGCTTTAAAGACAACAGTAGTAAATAATACAATTTTACCAATAAATAATGGCAATTGCAAAGATGATGGTTGTCAGCCATTAGATAATTTATGTACATTTTTGACAACGGCTCGTACTGATGACAATAACAATGAATGCTCTTTGGAACAAACTGATATTGCATTATCTCTAAATGACACAAAAATAAGAAATAATGAAGGTGAATTATTCATAGAAAATTGCCGGGGATTGGCATACGTTGCAGGATATATATATCGTCACAAAATTGACTTTTTTTAAAAAAAGTAAAAAAAAGGTGTCAAGTGTAACCGCGCTCCTTGAAAAAAAACTTGTATCTAAATTAAATATAATTTTTTAAAAGATAAAACTTAAAAGTATCTTTTGTACTTTCACTGATGTAAACTAA
>NW_012026819.1:3290603-3291118 GCF_000956235.1 Wasmannia auropunctata | reverse complement strand
AAAAATATCATTAAACGCACACACCAACACACACACATACACTAATCTGTTTTATCTGTTTTATCTCAATGGCTCAATAGCGTAATCTCGCGTCGAAAAATGTAAAAGTACATTCCCCCACCCCGCAACCGGTCGACGACGATAATGATGACGTTTCTTAAAATTAAAATTCCACATTTTGAACTTTGCATTGCAATATCTCCGCTTGTAGGGCATGTAGAAAAAAAATAAAAACACTTTCATTATACAAACCCATACAGCACAGAACGATTGCAGCAAAATTGTAGCAATCTTTCCTTGCAAGATTGCAATGTTGCAAAAACGTTGCAAAATGTTGCTGCAACGTTGTTACAACATTGTAACAACGATCAAATGTCCGCCTTTAGAAATATTGCAATACAATGTTGCAGCAACATTAAAATATAATGTAAACCTTAACAGCACAGGAATATTCTGAGAACGATCGCAAAATTTTATTAATTAGCATTATATACCAGAAAATAAAAGAAAATACA
>NW_012026819.1:3288652-3290583 GCF_000956235.1 Wasmannia auropunctata | reverse complement strand
CAGCCCGCTCAGAGATGTGTATAAGAGACAGCGCTAACACTTGGCACCCTTTTTTACTTTTTCTAAAAAAGTCAATTTTGTAACGTTTAAAATTACAACAGTTTAATAATTCAGAAGCAACATCGTTATTCATTTGAAATATGAATAATATTTTCTGCTCAATAGCAGAAACTTTTTATGTAAAAATGAAACTCAACAACCTATTTCATTATCAAATATAGACCGTATTAAAGAGCGTATTAAAACATATATTGAGTACATAAATAAATTATACATCAATAGACAACGTATTGTTAATAAAAGAAAAAAGACTGGGTTTGTTTTAGGAATGTTGACTTGTCTATTGGCTACGGAAGATATATGTAACACACTGATTGTGACAAAAAAATAAAATTTTTTCTTAACATACAAGATGTCTCAAGATCATTTAGAAATGTTTTTTTGTACTATTAGAAGTAAAGGTGGTCATAATAATAATCCATCAGCTAAACAATTTTATTATGCATATAAAAGATTAATGTGTCACACCACGTTAACTATTTTACCTTATGGCAATAGTATCGCACAAGATGATACAAGCATATTAAATATAAATAAAGGTATAGATAATGTTTTGGACAAAGATATGAGAAAGAATCAGAAGATACATTTATAAGCAATGAATGGTGTATGTCAAATTATATTACAGATGTGGTGACATACATATCTGGCTTTATGGCTCGAAAAGTAAAAAATAAAATAAAATGCGAAGTTTGTAAACATTTACTTTTTGGCAGTGACAATTTGTCAGCTCTGCAAAAAAGAAAATGTAGAGGAGGTTTATTTGGAACATCCAATGATGTAATTAAAATCTGTAGCATTGCAGAGGAAATAATAAGAGGATATCAACATATATTAAAACAAAATTCAATGCAAAAAATGATTGTAATTGGTCTTTCTCATGTAACATCAGATATATTCGACGATGTAATACATACGTTCGAATAAGCACAATTACAAGATCATAGGACAGATATGATAAAATTAATTTTATATGTGTATTTCCAATTAAGATTGCGACATAATGTGCATCTAAAGGTCATAAAATAGAAAGAATTAGAAGTAAACTTACGAAACTTATACACTTTAAGCATCAATAAATATAAAAATTTTTTTATTTTGTTTTGTTTTACATTTCTTACATTACTTCTTTCCTTTATATTATATATTTAAACTGAATTTTTTGTAAAATACAATTGAATACAATAATTAAATATGCTAGGTAAAGCATTTAATTTGAAACCAATCTTGCCATTTAATATTATTTCAAAACAATCATTTGAATAATGCTGGCTCATACATATTTCAATGAAGTAGCCATAAAGTTATCAATTCGTTTATTAATTTAGTTTATTTTATTTTCCTGTTTTAATATTTCGTGAATATCGCAGTTATAGATTATAGATTATAGGTTATAACAGGTTAGCTGAGTGTTACTGACACCAGCCATCTTGCTGTCAAGTAAAATAAGACAGTATTCCATCCAAATCGCACTTTCTCTCTCAGTCGTATTCTACCAACTTTCGGTCTCATGCTGTGGACAGAATGCTCAGTCTATATACAGAGTGTCCCATAATAATCGCACCAGACCTCGTGGGCAGGTAGAGCAGATGAAACTGAACAGAAAAGTCCTGCGTGTGCTCAAAACTCCTGCGTGTCCTCCGTGTTTCTCAAAACGGATCTTTGCATGCGAATAGCTTTTAGGCAAAGTATTTTTGAGAAAAATGTTTTAAACAAAAGGATGTGAAATGGTACACAAAATGTGACCTTGAAGACACTCCTGAAGATCATTTGAAGGTCTACTTTTGATTTTTAAATGAGAACTTTTATTTAAAGTAACGTTTTCAGCGCGGCGATGCTATCGCTTAATTCGGTGACGCTGTCGCCAGATG
>NW_012026819.1:3284049-3288178 GCF_000956235.1 Wasmannia auropunctata | reverse complement strand
CGTCCGCCATACCGCTGAATGCAGGCGCGCGGCGAGATATGATTGTCCCACCGCTCGTCAACTACCGGCTAGCAACTATCAGCGGTGGGGCGGTCGTATCTCACGCCTGCATTCAGCGGTAGGCGGACGGATACGCTTCTATTCGCCGATCTTCAAAAATTAATATCTCGTTAACGATTGCGAATTTTGCAAAATGGTAGAGGAGGTAGAGGTTTTCTGTTCAGTTTTATTTGTTTTACCTGCTCACGAGGTCCGGTGCGGTTATTATGGGACACCCTGTATATATGCGTTGGTACAAGCACCATGTGCTGCAAGGCGACACCACCTCCATCTGGCGACAGCGTCACCGAATTAAGCGATAACATCGCCGTGCTAAAAACGTTACTTTAAATAAAAGTTCTCATTTAAAAATCAAAAGTGGACCTTCAAATGATATTCAGGAGTGTCTTCAAGGTCACAGTAAAGATTATTATTTTGTGTACCCTTTCACATCCTTTTGTCTAAAACATTTTTCTCAAAAATACTTTGCCTAAAAGCTATTCGCATGCAAAGATCCGTTTTGAGAAACACGGTACAAAATGATAACTTTGAAGCTTCTTGATAATTTGTCAACAAAGAGTATGCTCCATTTGAAAGTTTCAGAGAATTATAGTGTCTCATGGTTTACTATCATTTTTCACCAAAATAAAGTCCAGAAAGGGCGAGAATACAGGACATTTTTGGGGTCACTCTTTGTTGTTGTGTCGTTAGCGTAATGTCAAGTATAGTTAATTTACAATTTCCTATTAATGTTATTTTGCCGGTCCCGCGTATAGTAATTTTTTCTTCCACCTGGTTGTTACACTCGATGTTTATTTTTTGTTCTTGGGCGGTCGAATACAACCAGGTTTGCGGTTCTGTTAATGTGATCCACAACGTGGTGTTCAATAATATGCATCTCCTTTCGCAGTTTTGGAGTTGTCCCGGTAGCTTTACGAAAATTTGTACCTCGCATGGTGCGTCCGCTCTAGCATGGTAAACGGGTAAAGTTCGCTCGCAAGTATAAGTGGCATCCTCTCAAATGCATTTGACTAATTCCTTTTCGCTCGGTAACATGTAATGATGATTATCTTTGTCGATGGCCATTAAGGGCTGATTTACTTTTAAGAAGATAAAGACATTATCACGTTCCGATGAGGGAAAAAAAATTACCTTTACAATTTTGTATGAAGGGTATGCTATCACAGGAAATCTAAGTATCGTATAAACGTTCGGTTCCGCGTAGTACGCGTTTACTTTCATATAATTCTGTATCGTCTGCCAATTTTCTAATTGTATTCTGAAGGGAAAATGTAGTCCCTTGGTTAACTATGCCGCTTCTTGCAATTCCGCAATGATAGTCTCTAGTGGCAGTAATCGTGTTATTATCAGTCCGTTGATCGCGTACGTTATATAATCAATTATATTCTCGACGTCTTTAGTCAAGTCCGCGATTATTGTCGTCAATAGTAATTAATATAGCGAAAATTAGTCAATGTCGGAAGGCATAAATAGGGAACGACGCGAAAGAATTACGTCTTGGTTATATAGCGAACCAGCACGCCGCGCGCTCAGACCAATCCCGGTAGATCCCGTGCGAGTAGTAGAAGAAGCGGTACGCGACATCAGGAATAGCGTGCGTAGAAATTTAGACGCGTATTATTCTGACGAGAGCTCAGCCGAAAGCGAATCCGAGCTCCACCCTAACATCGTGATAGAGCGCGAATTCCAATTCGAGGACATTGACACAAGTTTGATACAGACAGACGAACAGGATACAAACAGACTGCACCCACAGTACGCAGCATCCGCATATTCAGACAGTGCGGTAAGCAGACTCGCGCTTAGAAGGGAGTTCTCGCTAACGTCGTACGACAGTAGCGTATTCGATCCTGAGGAATTTTATATGGCATCAAGAGACGCGGCACGCCTAGAAATGTCGCGTCAGCCGCCGACTACACCGCCCGAACAGAAGATTGACATACAGCCGACTAGCGAAGAAATAGACGCGGAGATAAATCGGCTTCGAGGATTAGCAGTCCCGCGCGCGTCAGGACAGCCCGGGACTAGCCGCGACGCTATACTAGGAGATTTACTCGCGGCAATGGCAGGCGCTACAATACCGTGTAGACACGATGGAAGGCGCACGGAATGAGAACCGCGAAGAAACTCGATGCCCTCCGGTTAACGCGGTGCTCGACACGACGTGCGGGCGCACCGGCAAAGATATGCGAAATCAACGCGGAATCGGGGACGAATACATAAAATTAAAAGAAGTGCGAGAATCAATTCCGAAAACAGACGGATCATCGCGGAAACAAGTACGGGAATTTCTAAACGCGTGCGATTACGCGATAAAAGAGATAGACCCGGCTAAATAAAACACGTTAGTAAGAGCGATCCTAGGCACTAAACTAATCGGGAAGGCCATGTACGACTTTCAAACCAAGGACATTTGCTCATACGCACAATTAAAGCAGGAGATAGAAGCGTGTTACTTAACAAAGCGAAACGCGGCACATCTCCAAAACAAACTCTACGCTCAGCGGCAAAAGCCCGGCGAGAGCGCGCGCGATTGCGGAACGAGCGTAGAAAAATTATCGATTAAATTTTACTAAGCTACCATAGAAGGTAAGCCAAGAACAATAGAGCAAAAGCTAGCGATCATCAACAAGAGACCATTCAGGGAAATTGCTCTCGAAATATTTCAAATAGGGCTTCGGGAGGAAACGCAAACTATTATGCGTTCTCGGAATTACCCAACGCTAGAAGAAGCAATTCTGGGCGCCACCGCGGAAAAAAAATTAGAGGCCCCAGAGTAAAGCGAGTTACAATACTGACCGTTATAGAGGCGAGCAGGATAAATCAAAGGAAGGCCGAAATACGAGCCTGAAGTGCTACCGGTGTGGCAAAGCAGGACACATAGGTCAGGAATGCCGTACCAATAGATATACAAATAAATTCAGCTTGCCGAAAGCAGATAAACTGGCTGGCGTAAATGCAATGTAATATATAAAAATCAATATAAAAAATAATTCTTTTGGATAATAATATCTTATCTGTAATACGGATTTGTCTAATAGATGGTTTATAACTGTTATAAGCCCAATAAAAAAATCATAAGAATAGGATACGTGACAGAGAAATTCTCTTTGAGTGAATTATGAATGATATACTTCGGATTAATACCTGTTCAGAGAATTAGATCTTTTACTCGAGAAGAATTGCCCCGTTGCATATTATCCTATTTTCGTGATTTTTTTACTAAACTCATGACAGAATTTATGTAATCTCTATCACACAGAAAGATATAAATAAAAGAGACAATGTAAATGGATCTGGCTTTTTATCTTTCTACTAAAATAAATAACTAGTTATAACTATTATGTAATATATAAATGTTTACTAAAATATTAGAATTAATTATAGCAATAATATAATATAACATACTTTATCTGTATCTGTAATTTTCGTCCAACAGATTTACATTTCTATTATGGCAATAAGTAAAAAAGTCACAAGAATAGAATATGTGACGGCGTAATTCTCCTCGAGTAAAAGATCCTCCGCAAACATTAATAGGATATGTGACGGCGTAATTCTCCTCGAGTAAAAGATCCTCCGCAAACGTTAATCCGAGATATATACATCGAGAACCTCACTTGTTACTGGAAAAAATATATGCGTTCAGCAGAGAGAACAGATTAGTGCGTGCTCAGTGATTATTTAATATGATTGATTTTTGCTTTTATTTAGATTTTCTGGATTTAATTGCAGAAACCAATCGTATTAAAAATATCATTAAACGCACACACCAACACACACACATACACTAATCAGTTTTATCTGTTTTATCTCAATGGTTCAATAGCGTAATCTCGCGTCGAAAAATGTAAAACTACATTCCCCCACCCCGCAACCGGTCGACGACGATAATGATGACGTTTCTTAAAATTAAAATTCCACATTTTGGACTTTGCATTGCAATATCTCCGCTCGTAGGGCATGTAGAAAAAAAATAAAAACACTTTCACTATACAAACCGAATCCAAGCTGTCGATTAAGCATACTTGGAATTTAATCGGTTCGACCGTTATTAAGCTCTCAAAAT
>NW_012026819.1:3283480-3284029 GCF_000956235.1 Wasmannia auropunctata | reverse complement strand
TTTTAACATACTTTATCTGTATCTGTAATCTTCATCTAACAGATGGTTTACATTTCTGTTATGATAGTAAGTAAAAAAATCATAAAAACAGGATATGCAACTGGATAATTCTTCTCGAGTAAAAGATCTTCCGCAACATTAATCCGCGATATACATATATACATTGAAAAAAAGATACACGGTAACGTATAACCTCACTTGTCACTGGAAAAAATATATGCTTTCAGCAGAGAGAACAGATTAGTGAGATCAGTAAATCTTTAATTAATATGATTGATTCTTGCTTTTATTTATATTTTCTGGATTTAAGTGCAGAAACCAATCGTAATAAAAAAATCATTAAACGCACTGATCTGTTTTATCTGTTGTACTATCACATCAATCGATCGATTACATATACATATGATCGATGTGTGCGAGACTGCAAAATAGAAATCCTAGCGCTCCAGCGCCTCTTGTGTCAGAAATTGTAAAAGTACACTTCCCCTACCCCGCAACTGGGCGACGACGATGATACTGACGACGTTTCTAATCTGAAATTCCTACATT
>NW_012026819.1:3260353-3283430 GCF_000956235.1 Wasmannia auropunctata | reverse complement strand
TACGCATCGTCGATATCATATCGTCGATCTTTTCTGTATAATTCATAAATCGTTAATAGCGTTTTGTCTGATTTTTTTGTAATAAACAAAATTGAAAAGATGAGAAAGATAGTGTATATATTAAAATACATATCTATATATATGTATAAAAGTATAATTGTTAAAAGACATATTTAAGATGTTTTCGTTACATACAAATTGCACACATAATAAGGTGATATGACACAGATATAAATTTTCAACAGTATGTTTATTTATTTTGCAATTGTACCTATTACAAATGTAAAATATAATAATTGTTAATTATTGTGTGTGTGTGTGTGTGTGTGTGTGTGTGTGTGTGTGTGATAGAAATATTTCCGTGTCATATACATGATACTTTTTAAAACTTTCTATGATATTTTATTTTTTAATTGGGCCGTAATAGGGTAAGGATTGGGTAATAGATAGGAATATTATTAAAAAAATAAAATCTACAATAATACAAATTTTACCTTAAAGTTGTAAATAAGTTAAATAAAATAATTAAAGTGTAGAGAAATTAGTTGAGGATATTTGAAGAAATAAATCTTTGAAACGAAAAGCGGTACAGATACCACACGTACTGTATATTGGTATATAAAGTTACAAATGTACGTGAAAGTTATAGAAAAAGAAGTAACTAGAGGTGAAGTCCTAGAATTTCATACAAGCCGCTCGTATAACTCGTCAAGAGCCGGCAATAAGAAATATAATCTTAGAAGCAGTAAAACATCTTCGTAGAAAATTTCAAATTAAATAAATACTCGAAAGATCTTCTTGATCGATTTTGATCAAGTAATCGCAGTGATGGAGAAGCCATTACATATGTTCTTCAAACCAACAGAATCAAGATCATTTTATACATTGTTATTATACGATAATGATAATTATTTAACCTGTAGATTTTTTATACAACTTATAAAAATGCTTTATGTTTGAATATCTAGTATTCGATATTAACGTTAACATTAAAATAATTAATATTAACGTAAAAAAAAGAAATGTCTTTTGCATTTATTAATATCTTTTTGCATTAATAAGAATGGCATTTATAATTAATACTAAAAATGGTGTGACAGAGTTATTATACATCGAAACAAAGAATTGCTAATTTGCATAGCTTATATATTATACTTTACGAAAGTAAGTTAACCGTGTGACGTGAGGAAAAAAAACGTATGAGGAGTAAAGCGCGTTTAATTAACTCACTTTACCTTCTTTAAATTCTAAACATGATATAACTTAATGTAATGCAATGAGTTCCGTAATTAGGCAACAAACATTTGGTATTAGAATGTAAAATATTATCGCGATTATAACATTTTGATTTTCATTTTAATTAGCTTTTAATTCAATAATTTATGCACTTTCGATGAGAAAATAAAGTTAGGATTTAATCGATCGCTACATGATCGTAATGAAAATTTACGGTTGCGTTATAACGTACATATGTTTACACGATAATTGACTGCATACTTGCATTGGTGCGTCGAATAATAATGAGCTTTATAAAGCGAATTATAAGCGAATTGAAAAGGTCTACACTTAATATTATTTTGCAAATTAAACGAGATGAGCAAGTATTTTACTTATCTTTCAAATAAAATATTAATACATCGCGATGTTATGTTTATTTTATATTATGAATGGTGTCGTCTATACCGTATATGCTACTTGTATACTAAAGAGGTAAAGTACATTTTGATGTAGAACGTGTGCGTTTTACGTTTCGCTTCCCGTGCTATAGATATTGCAGAGGTATACGCTGTAGAAAATGTACGTCTTCGCTGAAAAAAGTAGTCTTGTGTCAGAATCCGCAAAGTTCCGAGCACGTAGCAAGTATTTCATAAATTTCAAATTGAGGTTTGGCACATTCAAATATTATCAAGCGATAAAAAGTTAGTTTTTGGTCACTTGTAAAACGAAAAGTACGAAATATGATATTATTTTTAAAATATCTCGTTTTTCACTAAGCTTAAAAGTACATCATCTCTTGATTAAAAAGCTTTTGGCAAGCTTGAAGATAATTTTCTTTTAGTGGCAGTATGAATTAAATGCCACTCCTTTTTATAACTCTCTAATTTATAATATTGCATAAAGTAAGATAATACAATTTTGAACATGATATTTATAATTCTGTACGACGTAAGATTTGAATGTAATTTTCGAGTTTCAAATTAAGAGTAATCTAAAGTTATGTAAAAATGACATTTGTCATTATACTCGTATCTTTCTTATTCGTGAGTTATACTTCTACTTTTCTATTCGAGTTGATAATTTATATCATATCTATCTTTTTTTTTATAAATAAAAAAGTTTATTACAATATTTTATTTAAAAAAAATGACAACATTATTATAACAGTTTTGTATGGATTTTATAAAAAAGAAAAAACTAAAATTTTATTATAGCGCTTAGAAAATTATTATACGCAATAACTGATAAAAATGTAAAAATACAAAAAAGTTTCATTGTTACAGAGACTTTTATATTGTTATTTTAATAGCTTGAAAGCTTAACTTTTATAGTTTTAAAATTGTCCTTCAAAGTTGACAGTAAAGCACTGGTGTTTAATCGAAAAAGAGTTTCTAATGAAACAAGAAATTTTGATTTGTCCTATTAAATGAACTTTCAGAAAACTTGTATAGGTGTTTCTTCTTACGTCAACCTTTTCAGTTCCCTGTCGAGTGTCGGATAATATAATTTATGATTCAACGTCACATGATACCATTTCTCTTGATAGCTATCGACAAGCAGAGAGTTTTGATGCTGCAAACGTAATTTCCATCGCATCTATACTGAATTATTGATAGAACATGATCACGTTGTATATGTATCTGTGAAATCTCATTCGCTATCATAAGTATATGTGCCGAGATATTTCATAAATTTCAACACTGAATGTTTATTCCTCGCTAAAATAACGTTTATTGTTTTGCGAGTTGCAATTGAAATAGTATATGTGTCCCTTGAGATAAACATTAGTGTGAAATGATGACACTATCGCAAGTTCCGCAGAGAGCTAAAAGGTCACATTATCAACAATTATGCATCAATTGATTGTACACATGCTTACGAGCGCACGGCAGTTATGTGCGCTCCTATTCAATTTTCGCTTAACACATAATTTTCATCGTAACTTTGAAAAGCACATGCAAATTAGATAAGTTTGACGTAATACATGCGCGCCCAAGTTTCGTCGCGCGGTATTGTGTACGTGGAAATCATTTCTCCGGCTGCTCGTTTAGTTGCTGTGAATTAATGTGTTGTGCGTGACAATTGCTTTGTCGATAGCAAGTTTAGTACGGCATAAAGAAAAGTTTACGAAGTTATACGGCATGAATGCACTTATGGATATATATGTGCCACCTATAGTCACTTTCAACTTCTCCAAATTCTACAAATTTTATAGAAATAAAATCTTATTAATATAATTATTATTGTTCATGAAGAATTAGACAGTAAAATAAAAAATAGAAAGCTTTTCGTATATTTTTTTATAAATTATTTTTTTCGTATAAATTTAATAATTTATTAAAAAACTGTACAATATGTTAATTTGTTGTATATATAATTTTTTTTATTTATTATTAATAATTATTTTACCAAAATCTACTAATCTCTAACAATATTGTATTTTTTAAAAAACGTATTAAATCCTACACTAAATCGTCAGATTGCTGTTTCGATAATATTTTAAATCATCTAATCTCATTACAAAAGTGATTATCTAATAAATATATATTATTTACTTATAATAGTTTGTACTAAATTTTCTATCTCGTTTCAACTGCATTACAAGATAATGAAATGGCGAAAATGAGGTATCATACGTAAAGAAAAAAGTTCTATCATGAATAAGGTAGAAAAAAGAAAACCGCAAAATGCATTTTCTGAAAAAAATTGTAAAAAGAAGAGATTTTAAATTGCAGATTTCATCAAACTTTAACGTGAAACTTTGTACACCGTTGTTAATGTAAAATGACAAGGAGCAAAGAAGAGAAAATGAGATTCCTCCATTAACTTTTGATTTATTGAAAGTGTCAGTAGCAATATGTGTGTTTAATATCAGATTTTGCACAGCCGCACAATATAAAATTAATTACAAACTTTCCATAACTCTCTCGCGTGCATTCGATAAATATGATTCTAAAACACAGCGATTGCGTAACGCGATTGTATTACAAGTAATCACATTTTAATATTTTGAAGGTAAAATTTATCGTTAGATTTCTTACGTCTTTTGCTCTACATTTGAACATAGATTTCAAAAAATTTAATTCGTTTTTGAGTTATGGATTTTGCTTGCTGATATTAAATCGATATTCACATTTAAAGTACTCAGATAGCATGAATGTTCAAAAGTAGGGCAAAAGACGTGTAAAAGACGTCTTTTAGACACATTTCATAGAACGTTTTTAAGACATCTTAAAATCGTCTTTAAGAAGTCTTATGGTCCACTTTTGGATATGCGTGTCGTATTTAGGTACTTAATGTCTCTAATACTTGCTTTTTCTATCAATTAAAAACTTAACATTTTCTTCTCGTTTCTGAGTAGTTCTGAGTGTTTGCATTGACTCTGTAACATCTTCTTTTCATTTCTGAGTATTTCCATTGATTTTAATGTTTTTGGCGTTTAATCAAAATACGTTTGATATCATAAAGTAAAAACTTGTGTTATAAATGTTGCAACGAGATAATATTTTTCTACAAATATAATGTCATATAATTAATAAAAAATATTTTTTTTCTTTATTTTTTTTACAAAATATATTCTATTATATAGGATAAATTCATAAATTAATTTTTTACTCTATATAACGTTTTATTTTGGAATACATACGTATATAAAATAAATAACACGAAAAAACGATAAATTATAAACTCTATTTGACATGGACTTAAATTTGGCAATACAAATTTTCCTGTTAACTTCTATTTACGTAGAAAATACTAGTAAAAGTAGTGAGAATAAGAACAAAAATGTTTTCGTGGTATATACGTGTATCGCGCTGAGTTTTCGCGGAATTAGTTGAAAACTTGATCAAGTATGAAAGAAGCACATTCCCCGATCCCTCGTTCTTTAAATGCAGAAAACGCTCCGGTTCTGCCGCGCTTAATTGTGGCTCGAGGATCAAATCAGATGTGTATACAGCTTCGTAATTTAGAAGGCTTTTCTTCTCTCGTGTCTGCATTGCGGAACATCGCGCAAAACTGCCAATGAGAAACAAGCGTTAATGAAACTCTCATAAAAATACCAGATATGTCGGCGGACAGATATAACTGTCTGCAATTATGGACTAAAGTAGAACATTAAAATTGTCGCTTTTAGTGCCCCATACAAATTTTCCTGGCATTTAAACACAATGCTCGATGACCACTTGCAATTATGTAATTATGTATTTGCCGCGGTATAATAGGTACTTTTGGTAAGTTAATTGCGACTACTGACAATTGTTGCAACGTACAAAAGCATGATGTAACTTGCCATTTTAGTGAAATGTGTACTTACTAATTAAATGGATTAATTACAAAGCCCACATGTACTGTAATATTTCTGAAAATTAGTTGTTTAATTCTACGATGCCCTTAGAGGTTGATGGGTGTAGTGCCATTTGCGAATTAGAATTGTATTATCTTATTATTATAGACGCATTCGCACATGCTAATTTTAATGAATGTGTTGTAAAGTGCAATGAATTTATGTTCTTGCTTAACTATGATTGCCTAATTAAAAAAAATCAAAATAATATCTATTGATTAGCATCTTTCAAAGTTTGTTACATTTAACAATTGATTAAAAATATATGACTACATCAGATATATGTATATCAATTTGTGGAGTATATTAATTAGATGCATAAAACGGCTAAATTGTAATTTAATTTGCAGTTCGGCAATGATATAATAAAATATGTTTTATTTAAACTAATTACTTTTTAATATTAACTTTGATTTGACTTTTTTACAAAAACGCAAATGTTCGAAAAATTTTAAATAACATCAAATTTTTTTCTACGTGTATGTAAAAGTCATGTGTAAAAAAGACGTATTAAAATTATATTTTTGTTTCAGTTGATATCAGTCCATTATAATTAACTTATATTAATTATAAATCGTATGTTTTAATTTCAAAATTAACATAAAATTGAGCTTATATTCTTATAGGATATATAGGATATAGGATTGAGCTTATATTATACAAAAATTTCTATAACAATATTTTTCGATTTTCTTAAAAGATGTACAGAAAACAATTTGATTATCAGAATTTTTATACTAAACTAAAATATTAAAAACGTTTAAAAAACGAAAAAAATTTCTAATAAAACCTATATATTATATTAAAAAAATGAATTATAGCTATTGTCATACTACAATTTCCACCATGATATTGTAAAAGTGGTGATTGTAAAACAGTTTATAATATCGATTTTCAATGCAGCAGTTGCACACATTTTTATTCAATGGAAGACACAAGAAGTACGTAATAATTGCCTTACTGTTGAATACACAATTACCGTTCTCGCATTGTTTTCTGTTTTCTTTATTTGTTTGGTAGTGGAGTACGTAGAACTCGAAAATAAACGCAGAGAACTCACTCTGCATACAGGATACCCATTATCGACGTTGTCTATATTTCGTTCCGCTGTCGAACGTGAGACATTCAAGAGTCTGCTTCTAATGATAAAAATTGTCTTGCAAAACCTTTGTTATCGATTTAAATATGGATAATGTTTTAATCAATACGTTATTTGATGTTCATTTTCATTTTAAATTAATAGTTGGGACACTCAAAAAACCACTTTTAATCAATCGGTTTGTAAAGTATTCTTGTTACAAATACAATTTTAATTAACATAATGAGTGTATAATGTCCTCAATGTAAAATGAAAAATGTTTATGTGTTGGAATAAGCAGCATTATTTATACAATAATATGATGGTATTCACATAATAATATTATTTATACAATAATCGATTTTACCTCATATTTATAAAAAAAGTTGAATAAATATTAACGCTAAGAACAGTGCAGAAACTTATTATTATTTATCTTAATAATATTTATTAATATAAGTTATCTATCTAAAATATTAGACTACTGCATTTTCTTTTTTGAGCTTTATTTTCTTTCTAATTGCTTTCTTCGATGTTATCAAATCTTCATCAAAGTATAAACGAAAGATACAAGTCAGTCGATACAAGAAATATCAGAGATACTTGAATGCATAAGGCAATTCATAATGATGAGTTTATAAAGATCTATATAAAAATCTCTTTGAATATTTCTTTTACAAAGCTTTATAATGATTAAACATTAAATAAGTATAACGGCTACATTAATATACTAAAATTGAAAATAACTGTAGGTATAACTCTAAAATGTGACAAAGAATTAGTCGCACGCTTGCCGTAGAAGAATTACGGTACGTATAAATTATTTTTCTTTTTTTAAATCGTTTCCTACGAAAATAATCGCGCCATCACACCGCGCAGTCAGAATTTCTATCATCGGATGTGAACGAAAGCCCGCGGGGATTTTGCAGTTTCCCTCTCTACAATTTTTATATATGCTGATCTGCAGGAACGTGCGGCAACCAAACGTTGCATTTGACGCTTTCGGTATATCATTCTTTTCGCCGAAACGTGCATGCCCGCACTGCGCTCGCGTACACGTTTGACTGAAAGCGCAAAGAAGGTAACTTTCAGATTAAATACAGGGACCGCCTAGTTATTCTGTCCAGCGGTGAAATGTAATGCAAGGCGGAAAAAAAACTCCACAGATTTCACGTTGAAATACATAAACTCACGTATGACGCGTGTGTATACCTTTCATATTAAAAGAGAATATATTTCACGGATGTGTAAATGTGAATATTCATTTTGCTGTGAAAAAAGCATAAAATGCAATGCCTCTATCGGCGCGTTTCCGCATTTCGAATTCTGATTACATTGTTTCCGTAAAAAATGTAGAAGGAGCTACTGTAAAGAAACGATGATCAAAAGTTTTAAAAATCATAACTACGTCGAGAGTTTCACACAAAGGGTAAACGCGAAATATTGCTTGTTATTAGATTTTCGTGCAAATTTCTCTCGTCCTTGGAAAGTTTCTTTAGTTAATACTCCGAAAGAAGTAATTTTCTACTAAGAAACTCTTACGGCGCGGTTGGATATTAAAATGTTTGCGGCTACTTGACAATGGAAAGTAAAGAATTTACTTAGAAATTTTATTCAAAATACAAACATTTCAATTTTGCGTTTAATTATTATTTGCAAAAGTTGAGAATCTGAAGAAGTCTATATTAAATGATTGTTATATTTAATACGTAAGAGTAACATAAATGTATATTACAAAAGCAATTTTGAAAAATAAGGAAAATGAAATATAACGATATGTTTTAAAATGCAAGACTAATCATATTTTAAAGCAACGTGACCAAGATACCTCGTGTGCATTGCTGTAGCTTTTTTTGCGATACGACGAATCGATTCTCAGTGACGCAGTGTGCCTTGAACGTGCAAATTTGAATCAATGATAGATTTCGTATTGGCAGTTTGACATTTAGCGGTTTAACGTGCATTAAAAAAAAGTGATCGATAGAAGAGAGAAATAAAACGTGAAAGGAGAAAGTGTAATGTCAGAGAACGAAAATAAAAGATGAGAGACTAATGCATTCGATTTGAATGGAATGTTAACCGGGTATATCTGTCAAGTAATATTTTACATTGATTGGTAATTGGCTGATTCACCAATTCTATCACGTATTGTAAGGATAATTAGTGTCAGTACTGAATACCAAATTGATATTGAGTCTACTTAATTGATATTGCCGTGGCTATATTGACAGCTTGATGTATTCAGTAATTAAATATATAAATCCACGATTACATAAGAACAATGGATTGTTAAGTTAAATTTAAAAAATTAAAAATAAGAGATGAATAAATCTTGCAAATAATTAATTTGCTTTTTCTTGATATTAATTAAATGCCAATCATGTAATTCGTATGGACGCGAAGTTGGATTGATAAAAAGTTTTAAATAGCAATTCAATATTTATATATGGAACAGAAAATGATTGATTAAATGCAGGAAATAAAATAAAGAATGGAAATATAAAAATAAATAAAAAATAAAATAGTGCAGTATATTCTGGATGTAAAGCACAGTAAAAGAGTCATTCACAGTTTGGTAGATAGGGAAAGATTATCAAGGCTTGTATCGTTTCCATCTCTCGGAAAGTTTTACGTCTATAATTATATTGGTCATGCACAAACTTCTTGTAAAATTTGCTATCATATCCTGATAAAACACTTTGTAGATGACACGATAAAGCGAGGAATGGAGAAATAATTTAAATTTATATGCACTATCCTATGTAACGATATGTAACATGAAAGCACTTCCTCAAGACACCTGTTACCTAGAAATAACATTTGAATCATTGCAGCCCCTTTGTTGCTCCCATTTTGCCGCAACCATTTTACCTCACCTCTTTCGTCGCATCCAATTCGCCACAAACCAGTTTCCGTCGAGTACACGTGGCATACCTTGTATTGTTTAAGTCGAGTGTTGTCGTATGCATTAAACATCTTATACCCGTAGAGAATTGTAAGTATAATGCTAAATAGAGAATAGATAGTAGAGGAGTAGCGGTCAATGACTGACAATGAGTAAGTTCGATATCTATGATTTAAGAATGTTTGTTGTATTATTAAATTTTAAAGTAATAAAAACTGTTATTTTTTAAATTATATTATAAAAATGTTAAAACTCGCAATTTTTTTATATTATTTATCATTATCTGTGTTTTAAAAAATTACGTTAATTTGAACCGTCCTTTGTTGTGCTAATGTAATTTTAATTATAATTTCTTGCAACAATACATAAAGAATGATAAATATACATGTCATTTAAATTGAAGAAAAATTTGGTGCCGCGATTGTTTCGGTTTTCATTAAAAACAAATGCCTTCCGTGCGGTTTTCGAAAATTGACATTCCACATTCATTTTGCATCTGTAATATTTCACTTACGGAAGCTTGCGTATTACCTCATCCGCCATAAATTTGATTCCAGTGAAGAAAGCAGTTTTGCATTTTACTCTATATGCTAATTTAGATGATGTTACAACGTTAAAGCATAGATAGCTGTTATCACCCATTATATGTGTTTGTACAAGTATGCTTCATAGTAATCTGTCCGTAGTGTCCGTACAACCGCCAACACAAACTTATATATATTTCCCAATGCGGCAAATCCGTAAATCCGAAACTACCGTTGCTTGATACGCATTTGTTGTTACGGAAAATTTACATAATTTATGAATCCCTCGTAACTATGCGTCAATTTAATTGCTATGTATTAGCACGTTAGCAAAGTTCACAATTTATCTATATTACGCTATTATTACATTAACTACATGATAATAACTACGTGATGTATTTATAATTATATTTTTCAATCGCTAATACGTTTCGTGTTTATTGTTACATGAATATGTAAATTTATTTAAAATATCTATTATTATTAACGATATTTACGATCTTTGAACATAATAATTTCATACTAAAGTCTAAAAATATATTAATATAATAATAATTGACATTCTTTACGGGTACAGATATATACCATATGTATTATAAGATAAGGAAAGATATGAAAGAAAGATTTTAGTAATAATTACAATTATACTGTATTATCAAAATATTTTATTTAAAAATGTTCTAGCAATTTTTGTTTCCATGTTTTTTTTGCAAAAGTATACGTGTAGAAATTGTGATACACGAACGTTTTCACCTTGCACGCTATAAAGCTTTATCGAGTAAGCCGGCAATACATCCGACATGTATAGAAGAGACATAGACTGGTATGCATTGGATATCATGCGAGTTTACGATAGTAAATAAAAATGGCAAACGAGAATAGTCATTTGGTGATAAACGTGAGGTGTAAATTACGTGTCATATATGTAAAATGTTTCTATTAAATATATTACTTTAGTTATAGTTTCTCCGCTAATTTTTGTTTAATTTCCTTTTATCGCGATTAATAGGACGTATAGAAAGAAAAAAATTTAAAAACCAATAAAAAGTACTTATTAAAATAAAGAACTTATTTAATTAACAGCTATTTTTATCACACATCCTATTTTCAATATTAAATATTTTAATTAGCTTAAAAATAAAATTTAAGTAAGACTAAAATTGATATAAAGTTTAATAACGAATATCACTTATTCTCCAGTTTTAATTACTTATAATAATTGAGCAAATTTTGTCTTCAAGATAGAATCAATATAGATTTGTCGAATATTATATAAAAAAAAATAAGCTAAATGATAAGATAGTGACGAGATATATAATTAGCCGTTCCTACGGCAAAGCAGAGATTATGCGGCTCTTTGTAGATGCAAGATCTCGTGAATAGTGGCTAATCTAAAAGTCGGTCAATTAGACACTCCGCTAATTTCACATGAAGAAAAATTCTCACGAACAAAAAGTTTGGTCGTGCAGACGCGATATAAACCGTCAAGTTCCATTCGAGGTCCTTTAAAATAAATCCACGAATTTTTAGGAACTGTAAGAGAACTTTTGTAAGTGAAAAGCAATCTCTAGGATGTTTCGTATCACAGCTCGATGGTATTCCGTACTCGATGGTATTTCGGACAGTCTAAAGGATGCAGTCACGACCTGTCACGGGCATGTAACTTAGCGTTGTTGGAAGTTATCTTGGTGCAACAGTATCACGTCCCGATGTAATTTAAACCTTTTCTCTCCGGCGGCGCGGGTGTGAACTCGAGTTAAGTGAAATTCAAACTCGCTTCGCTACGAACAGATGCGATACGTGACGAAAGTGAAAAACTGATTAACTCGCAACGCGTAGAACGGTCCAATCGGCTTCTGAAAGATACGGCGTTTGCAATTCGTATAGAACAGCAATTTTCTACTTTTATACACTTTCTATTTTTTTTTCTCAGAATTCTCTCTATCTCGAAATGTCCTTTTTATTTTCTGCTCCCAATTATTATATTTCTCCTAGTTATTATATATTTCTTGCACGAGCGACACAATTTAAACATGCCCGAATTGAATGTTTCTTTGATTAAAAATGCGGCCTGTAAATAAGAGCAATGCGAGATTGAAGCGATACTGAAGATACTTCTCATTGTCGTAAAAAAGAAACTTTAGTCCCAGATGGTGTATATCATGCATCTTTACTTTTTATGGCATGAAATCACGAAACAAGTGAATGGCGTGATACTTCATTATGGATACGACCTTTTCATATTGCACGACGTTTCACATTTTGCATTTCTGCAAGAAGCTCTTAAGAATAGCTTGGCCAGCTTGCGAAAACTTAAATTACTTTTGGGCAAAAATTATTATTTCAAATGGCCCTGAAAATATGCGATTACGTGACAAAAATAAAAAAAACTGTCAAATTGCAGTGTGCCGACAAAATCTAAAACAAAACAAATCAACGTAATCAAGCTTTAAAAGAAAACCGCAGTTTCTGCAATTCAAATTGTTGAAATAATGCTACTTCCATAAAACATCTTTAATATAGCTTCAGAATGTCTCTAAGTATTTGCATATATATTATAACACATTCTAGTGTTTTTAAACAAGGCATCCTTTTGAAGTAAAAACGCTGACTCTGTTAACAAGCAGAATGTAAGACCAAGGTCTTCAGTAGTTCTTCTTTGCCTTAAGAAAGGAATATTTCGCGTCGTGCGTATCATTCTTTTCATAATATAAAGTTATGAGACCATTAAATAACATATTATCTGTTATTATACTTATAATTATATTTTATATATTAAAATCTTTGTGTATTAATAAAAAATTCTTTTATATTCTATATTTTATATTACTCTCATGAATTTATCTATTAAATATAATCGATCAAAGAGTTTAGTTAATTTTTTTATTATAATTTTAGTCTTTAATTAAATTATTACATTATTTCTTTTCTATTAAATTAAAAATATTTGAATATATTAAAGCTGAATTAATTAAAATAATATAATAATTGATATTAATATCTATATTTAACACTATTAGAGTATGTGATATACGTCCGTTGTCATAGTACGTTATCTTATATAGATATAACATATTAAAAGAAGTGTGTATGTCATCATATACTTGACAAAACATGAAAAATGAATTTGCTATTACCAGTTGTTTTCGTTGTCACGCTGTTATATGCATCATATTTCTCGAATATGATGTTAAAACGTGGTTAGAAGCTCGTCTATTCCACACCCGTGTCTTTTCAAGTATATTCAACGCTTGCAAAGTATAAATTGCTATGTAAT
This sequence comes from Wasmannia auropunctata, assembly GCF_000956235.1. NCBI lineage: Eukaryota > Metazoa > Arthropoda > Insecta > Hymenoptera > Formicidae > Wasmannia > Wasmannia auropunctata. Next base: position 3,270,083 of record NW_012026819.1, on the reverse strand, counting down.
GGAAATGAGTGATAATCATCAAGATGAAATTGCTATGTAATGGAAATGAGTGATAATCATCAAATATGATGAGTGACACTATTGTACAATGGGGTATGAAGCAAACAAACTCTAAACTTAAAAAAAAAAGAAAAATTATTAGCGTGCAGAGAAAAGGATGGCAATTTATCTTTACGTCGGAAATCGTGCAAATACGACTCGCGTACCAGGCAGGAATATTAAATGAACGTCAGATTGAAGACGGAAAGCGTAGTATGTGTCATGTTACATTAAAATGTAGATTTATTTGAACTGTTGAAAAGAAGATAACTTTTAAAAACGTTACTCTCTTATCCAATTAAGAAAATGTTTTAATTACATCTAAATTATTTAAAATGAAAATTAAAGAATATTATAAAATGGAAAAAATTCTTAAAATACAATTGGTGTAATTTATTATAATAATTATTATTTATACAAATATGTAATTATAATTATTATTAATATTTATTATACAAATAATGTGCAAACATATGCGATGTCCGTAAAATTCACATTTCTTTCATAGAAGTGAATTTACACTACCTACCTTCTCAAAAACATTCGTTTCCCTTTAAAATCAAACGGCATGACACTCTTGAAGCCGACGATTTTATTGATCAGTTTTGTACGAAATTTTCTGCCGACAGTGACAAATAAACGTGCATCATCCTGTTTACGTTCTATTCCGTATTCTATTTTTGTATTTGACGATATATATTAGAGAATTATATTTGATCTTGCTAAAGTGTTTTGGTTATACGTGTGTATTAAACAGAGCGATCAGTTTAACTAAAAGCAGATAAAATATTTTTGATTTTACTTCGTATTTTAAATAATGTGTAGTATTACAATAAATATTCAGAGGCACTCAAATTTTATAAAAAAATATTTTTCACGAAAGAATGGCGTATTGTCTAAATTAAATATGATTTTGTAATTTTTAAACACAAATATTACTCAAATACTAATACGTTAATGTTTAATTATTGATATACATACATAAATTTAATTACATGTAAAAATAATAGCGCTCAATTGTTAGAAAAATGTCGCTTAATTCTATAATACAATAAAAATTTATAATATTGTGAAAGTATTATTGTTAAAATATCCGACACATAATAAGTTAAAATTAATAATATAATTATAGAAGCAGAATTAAAACAGATTATAAAGTATTACTATACATATTATTACCTGTGTTATTGCATAGATATTATGCACGGTATGTTTAAGAAGAAAGTTTGAGTAGGTTTTGCACAGTATGTCGAGTGCAAGCAAACGTTCCGAATTATTCAAGGAATCTCACTACATGAAACCGCAGATCTGTTACCACCCTCCTGCAATGTAGAGGCTGGAACGGTCCGCGTCTCCTTTTGTGCAGTTATGTAGGCGGAGATCCTCCGTTTCTATGTGAACCCGGCAGTTAACTGCCATTCATTTGCAGCCTGCCATGCGTCAATCATGCGGTGATCAGACTTCAATACTTCGCACTACCTGGCACTATCGGTTGAACGTGCGTCGCAGCACATCGCTGCTGCATATATGCGAGAACATGTGCGTCGAGTTACTACCCGACGATGATGGTATCAGAAATACCCTGGTGAAAATAAAAATTGGAACGTAAGTCGAACGTAAGGGGAGAGTGACCGAAGCGTAAACGAAACTTCTAGGAGGCGAAAATTGGAACAGCGGAATGTAAAGGAAGCGTTAACGCTTCTTTTACACTTCGCTGTTCCAATTTTCGCCTCCTAGAAGTTTCGTTTACGCTTCGGTCACTCTCCCCTTCGTTCGACTTACGTTCCAATTTTTATTTTCACCAGGGTATATAGATCATGCGTCTGACATTTCATGTGCTTGTCAGTCTTCAGGTTCCATTTCGCCGTAGTGATGATCTGGTTTCTAAGCGATTATATATCAGCTATCATGTATATGATTCATGCATGTACGTGCTTAAAAATATTTTGTACGATTTTAATGCACATTTTCACAAGCATTAACGAATCATTAATTATAATATATCTTTAAATTATCAGATTAAATCGTATTCATTGTGCACGCACAGTACCGTAATATTATTTAGAAATTAAGTTTTCATCATCTGGACTCAATTCTACGTTATTGAATTCAAAAAAAAATATCAATCACTGAGAGAGACTTTGTATATGGATTAGTTTTTTATTTGGTTGGAAATATTGCAACTTCACTAGAGGAAAAGTTTTCTCATACTGCTCCACGGATGTTAATCAAATGGAGTAAATTGAACTTTATATTTCATATAAGAACTTTGACAAAAAAAGCTACGTTGCCAGTTCTGTATATTTTGAATATACGCATTCAATCAGGCTAAAGCCGGACAAAGGAAGGATGCAGCTTTCATTATAAGAGGAACGCAGCTCTAATTGCGATCGCTGGTTGAATAACGCAGATTGAATACCGCTCTTCCGCGGACAAATATCTTATAAATATATGAAATCTTTATTTTAAATCAGCTAATATACGCTACGTTTTAACGTAGAATCTAAAAATGAAGAATGTTCCTCTTTTATAGGATCAGAACAACCACAGTAACATTATGTGGCAATAATACAACAAAGCATTCCACTCTAAACTTTTGTAATATCAAAGCTTGAATATTAATTTTTTTTACGCGTATATACCGTTAGAAGAACAGCACTGGTCGGTCTTGCGATCCATATTTAATATCCGATGTTGCATACAGCTCGTTTTTTACTCCTTTTGTCAAATACATACTACGTACATATTTTTTAAATAATATTTTATATAATCGAGTTTTTATGCAATATAGTCTGTTGAACAAAATGTTTATTTTATATTGGACATATTAGAATTAAATTTATAGCGTTTATTTTATTTTATTATAATTTTCATTTTACGGGTGAAAAGTGACCTACGATAATATCAAATAAATAATAAAATACGATGCAATACAATAATAATTGTTTTACATATAAAAGAATCTATTACACGCTGACACATACAATACGTGTATAAGTTTTGTTCGTGTATAAATACTGTAAACTCCGTACATATTTTCGATTAGATCTGTAAAGAGTCGAGGTCTCCTTTAAGAAGAAATATCGATTTTCCATTTAATCGCAGCAGAAAATTCTCTATCACTTTCTCTTCCTAACGGCATACCACCGATCATTTCATAATAAATGCATGTATGCAGAATAGAAGCACGATATACCATCGCTTTTACCTACTGCCCCATTTTCGACAGTTTGGCATCGATTTATTTGACCTTACGTGTCATTGTTGATCGCACTTTTACATTAAACAATTCGTATTTATAGTATAAATTAGTATTGCATATTTAAAATAAATTATTTATATCGGTAAAGAATATACTTTTCAAAAATTGCAGTTATTTAAAACAGTTAGAAAAGTAAACCGTCAAAATGAGAATGGCAGATATTTATAAAGATTTATTCCTTTTATATAGATCGAGCTTTGCAGTTAAAGATATCGCGTGACATTAATATCGTCGTTTTATTTTTACGATATTCCAAGATTAACTTAAGAGAAAAATTTCAAAAGTAGTTTAGAATTATCTCCATCCAATCTGGACCACGACGACTGACATTCTCGGTTAGATGAATATACGAACAAAAATGACTGTCCCTTATTCTTTTCAGACGCTAATACATGAGATGGACACGAACGCTGGTAACACTCGTTGGCAGCTTTTCTCTCCGACTGCATATAAGTCCGTCGCTTTCTTATATATACACATGCATATTGCATATCCATATACGCGCACGCGATGTGCAGAAACGACGGACGATTTAGCAGTGACGCTAAAGTAACGCGCGACTGTATTTCCAGGGTATTTCCTTGGTATTTCATATCTATTCCGAGCGGTTGCTCCTCTGTGGCGTCTGCAAACATCCACCAGTGCGGTACACATGTAAATGCGTTTTACAGCGTATGTCCAATTACATCCGTGATAAACGTTACCCTTAACGACTGTAAAGCTGGGCTCTGCCAGCCACACCACCACTCGACACTTATACGCTTGGGAGATTACACCAACCGCGAAATTATTCCCATGGATAATAAATTAAGTACACACGCACTGTATCATTTATTGCACGGACTATTTGGCGCAATTTTATTTGTCTCTTTTTTCGATTTTTTTTGTAATTTGATAATTTGATTTGCAAGAATATCGTTAGACTAGACGTAAAGATGGACGGTAAAGATTTATTATATTGAAGCATAAACAATTGAGAATTGTCCTGCCTGAATTTCAAGCTTATTTCAGTTTTTAGATGCCAAATTAATTTATTTTTATTTCAACTTCAATCTTTTTCAAGATTAAAATTTTATTATTAGGACAATACGTCAAATCTAGCTTTATTAATATAAACAGACAATTTTTATTTGTTTAGATACGTAATGTTTATTGTTATGTGTACACAGAATAACGCGAAACGATGTTCCATAAAAAATTCTATGAAAATTATGATTATTTTGTATACTACACATGTATCACCGCATCTTAAATTCTTTATAAAACCACAGATATTTATGAACCCATTATTCTTGAAGTTTCGCGAAATTTTCTGTATGAATTTCTCTAAGGCAAAGAATTTTCGAACGCAAGAAAGAAAAAATTAAAATGATTACTATTTATTTGGATAAATGTAAGAGTAAAATAATTTCAAAAATTAATCTTGATAAAATAATTCGTGATTATTTAATGACAAACAATAAAGCTAAAGGGGATTGTTAGGAACGCACAAAATGAAATACAAATACATAATTTAATATTTAATTATATGTACCAATCATTAAATTATTAATTTAATTTAATTAAAAGTAAATTATTTTAAATTACTAGTTTAATGATTGGTACATATAATTAAAAATCAATTTGTGTATTTAATTGTTATTTATCGTTTATCGGGCTAACTCTTAATAGTTGCATTTATTATTGAAAAATTAATCTATCTTTTGCCAAATTATTTTCGTATTATTTCTTTAACGTATTTTTTTTAATGATTTGACTATTACAACTTGAGCTATATAGGAAATAGTCGTAATTTTAGTGGGATACAGAAGATTAGGCTGCCACCTTAAATGGTGCTTAGGCAGATCATATATTCATAACCAACACGAGGATATGTTACTTAGTTACTTAACTGCAGAGCCCACCCAATATTCAAGAGTGGCATTTGCACCTGCTTCCACATTTCATATACATATATATCTGATTCTCTGGACTTATTCCAAATTACTTTTTCTCTATACGATATGCAGATAGCATAAATTTTTACACTCGTATAATATTGTTGGAGCGTTATATTATATTAATTATTCATTTATATACATACACACACAATATTCTCACATTAATGTAACAGTTATTAATATTAAAATAAAGACATTATTCTTACAACATTGAATGAAATGTCATATATATATCTATAGATTAAATATTAAAATATATCATATTTCCATTTGCATCAAATATCAGGGGAATACGAATTGCATGTATGTGTGTGTGATGTGTGTGTGTGTGTATTGGGTGATCGCAATTTTAAAATATCAAAAATTCTCTCTCCAAGTCGCGGAGCTCTCTACAGTAAATAATCACGTGCTTCAGATTTTAAATATTATTGTTTAAGTGAAAATGATATACCGATACTAAAAAAAGTCAATATTCGCATTTATCTTTTTTCTATGATTTTCTATTAATTGATTATATTAAGTAATCATGTTATACACATATCGTCAGTGATTGCCATTATTATGCATTTTAATAGTTTATGTTACCCATTATTAAATAACTTAATAAGTAAGTGTAAGCATTTAATTAATAGGTGTTAACAAACATTAAATATTAATATTAGTTATTTATATTATTTGAATTATTGTAATAAAATTTTCCTTCAAAAGATAGAAAAAAAAAACTTAACACGTGTCTCTCGAATTTATGTTAATATCTGTTGTATAGAATGAGTTTATATCTTTGCAGGATGCAGTTCTTCCTCGTAAAACAATTACTTCCTAGTTATCGAGATAATGATATAGTAGTTGAGCAGAGAGAGAGAGTTGATGCAACGTATAGAATAGTATACGTTGAACTGTAAGCAAAGACTGAATATGTTCGCAGTACTAATCAGTGTTGTTGTTAATCATTATTAACGGTACAGGTAATTCAGTTTCATCATTCATTAGTTCGTATTATTGGCTTATGCTTATCATGTGTTATTACTATATTGCCATTTTGCATGTTATCTCTCTGCTTGACCTCTTCTCATTTTAATTTATATTATTATATTGCATTTCATTTTGTAACGCGTTTTACAATATGGCTCTAAATACTAAAGGTATGTAGCATTCTGTTGTGGAATTTATTGGCAGTAACGGCTCAGCGGATTCGATAACATTATCGAGAACGTTTGGTACTGCGTCGATAAAATTTCTCGCGCGTGAACTGAATAATATGAATTGCACGTGCAACATTTATTAAATGGATTAAAGCTCGTTTTAGCAACATTCTAGGCAGTTACGACTTTTCGGTCGGGAAACTAATAACCATCCAACTAATATCCGGTTTGTGCTGCCGGTACTGAGGATGCAGAATCTCTTAACGAGAAATATTCGTTTTAGATTAATCTCCCACGCCGCCACCCATCTTGTGGAAAAATTACGGGCTGCAGAGAATTGCGAGCTTTAAAAGCGCCAGCGAGATAATTCTCTTGGTACTTAAAGAAATGGACTAACAATTATCTTCGCCGACTCCTAATTATCTTGCGACAGCGTTTAGCTGTTATGGCAAATAATTTTTCAAAAGTCCTTCTTTGCAGTATTATTGAATATGACATTGCAGTAATGGTAGTATAATTATTTGAGAGTTTAACTTTGGATATAGATATTCTTAGCTTTTTTAACTAAAAAACTTAGAGTTTTAAAAAATAAAATAATTAATAACTAAAAATAGAAGTTAAATTTGCAACGTAAATTTCTTGTTGAACTTGCTGTTTAAAATCAATAAAATGTAAGGAAAATTTCTGTGGAATGTACTAACCACGTCTATCGACACGCGTTACCTTCTCGTTGCGGTCAAAGCTGCGGTCAAAGTTACGTTATCTATGGCCTGATTTGCGGCGAAACAAAGTGCAGCGGTATCAGTCGTGCTTTCACGAGTTTTGTTCTCTACGATATCGGGACGACCGGAGCATCGTGTGTAAAGTTTATAAATGATAGCACGAGAAATGCCAAAGCCGATTAGAGCATTTGGCTTCTACACTGTAACTTCTCGAATAACACTAATGCAACAGATATATATTACTATTCTTGTTCCTGCATTTTCTTAACATAAATGTGTACAATACGACATTACATATATCTTCTATCTTTTTATAATTAATATACCTTTTATTACATTTTATTTATACATTATAATATAATATAAAAATTGTTAATTTATTATTCTGTACTGTTATTATACATATAAGCGAAAAATACTAATATAGCTAATTTAAATATATTTTGTTTTTAGAAATAGTAGTAGTTCTTAAATTAATTATATATGCTTTAATTTTAATACGCAGTACTAATTTCATAATATTTATCACTTGTAATATTCCTGGAAAATAACATTAATCGTAGTCACTTCTGATATCAAACGTTAAGAGGAAAATCTCACTTCTCACATTTCATATTAACTGAATAGCATATAAGTATGTAGATATATTGTAAAGGTAACTCGCGTATGCAGAGCGACGGTGGGTTTAGAATTCTCCAAGCTACAATAGAATATCAGGAGTTTGGTATTCACATACGAAGAGCTTGTCTCGTAGTTTGGTGTTGGAATCCAAAGCTATGTTATCTTAAGACGTAGCAAGATCTGATCAAATTTGATTAAATTTACATGTGTTTAAAACTGATCTCGGATTTGAGGTTACACGTTACGCTTTATACTATAGATAATGTATAAAATATCACAAACAATGTACATACGTAGACAACGTATGTAATATTAAGATTTCAAAATACGGAAGAAACGGCCAATAATTCGAGCACGTAAAGATGTTAAAAATTGATAATTTATTACATATAGTAAGCTCCACGCGGTACGTTTCGGCCTCACTTGGCCTGTCTCAACATAAAATTACATCAATAAAAATTTTAAGTACGCTGGGTAAAAAAACGGACATAAGTATAGTTCTTAAAAAGACATTCGTGTCTGCGATATTGAACAAGTAACATCATACTTTGCCTAACGCTATCTGATGCAGTTTTTAGAATAACAAATTTTTTAAATATACGGACTCTCGTTTTTAATATTTTGACTACACTCCTTTCTCGCGTGATGAACGAAGTGACATTTCCAATTTATGGACTTAGAGAGATTTCGTCTTTCTATCATGTATACACATTCGATTTACAAGATTTGCATCTTTTTAAGAACTATACTTATGTCCGTTCTTTTTATCCAACGTACTTAAAATTTTCATTAATGTAATTTTGCGGTTGAGAAAGGCCAAGTGAGGCCAAAACGTACCGTTGCGCTTACTATATTATTTTACCCGCTCCAATATTCGGTCTTCAACGAGTCGAGGCGAGCTACCGATTGCGAGAAGCTGCGAAGCGCGTTTCCCTGACAACGAGCCGGCCGATGTCCAAGTTCCAACGGACACCATTAGATTTTGGAGATGAGCTGTCAATGCGAACGGACGTGCTTTAATCCACTCCGGGTTTTCTGTGTTACGTTCTCGTGTATTACGAGTGTGAATAAAGAGTTTCCTTTTTCTCTAGAGTCTCTTTATTTCCCGCGAAAGCGTCGGAACGCGAGCGCGAATGCGAACGCGAGAACGATCCCCGGGCGTAACAGTATGTAATAAATTATGAATTTTTAACACCTTTACGTGCTCGAATTATTCCTTCCGTCTTTCGTTTATTAACTCCGAGCGGAATCTAAACATAATTAAGATTTCAATGCTTCAGTTACATAAATCATTTCATATGTTATGCAAAGCATATAAAAATCATCAGGAAAAATTTCATGGTATTTTTTATCTTATCTTTATTCCTATGCGCCGGTTGTAATTAGCAATAACACAGTTTAATGAAAAAAATTTATTTTGTTACTATGTTGTATGTTACTCTTTCAGCTTTTTAGCTAAAACTTTGTCTTCTATAGTTTAACAATGCAGAAATGTCACTCTTTGTTGCGTACTGAAAATATAATAGGTACATACTACATATATATGTATATATACTTATTGTAGCATGTATATATACTTATTGTAGCAGGAGCGGTGAAGCGTGATATTCTAGAAGAGTTATGTCATAATATTGAATTTTATAGAGTTGATCTTCAAAGTAGAAAACTACGTTTTATATAAATAGCCTGCAAACCATGTGCACATATTTCTTCGTTACATAAACGTATCTAGGATACTGTAAGAAGCATTATTAAATTGCAAGAAACTGTATTCTTAATATTTAATTGATTCTATTGTTATATTTTATTAATATATGTACAGGGTGTCCCCGTATAAGTGGCCACACATTTTTATTTCGCAAACTAATAAAGATAGACCTATAAATAAATATAATATCAAATTAAACGGTTCTGACTAAACTTTATTGTAAGCACAGTGATCACTTAGAAATATTATCTATGTTAGAGAGCGAAAAGACATGATTAATTTTTGCACGGTAAGGT
>NW_012026819.1:3236615-3260333 GCF_000956235.1 Wasmannia auropunctata | reverse complement strand
GTTACCGTGCAAAAATTAATCATGTCTCTCTAACATAAATAATATTTTTAAGTAATCATTGTGCTTACAATAAAGTTTAGTCAGAGCCCTTTAATTTGATATTACATTTATTAGGTCTATTTCTATTAGTTTACAAGATAAAAAGAGGGTGGACACTTATACGGGGACAACCTGTATATAACATATTAAGAAAAAAAACATTGATATAAATGCTCTTAATTAGTAAATAAATAAAAATTATTTATAAGTAAATAAAATATAAATTAAATATACTTTTTTGTAGACTTTCTTTGAAAGATTTAATTTAAATTATATGAATTAATTATAAATATGTATAATCAATTGCAATGTATTATAATTATAAAAATTAAAACAGATTAATCATTTTACGCAATAAAATATAGAAATATGTAATTGATTGTAAATGAAAACCGTTCAGGTGTTTGAAACATCTTTGTCTGGACAGATTGGACAACTTGGGATGAAATTATAACCGTGCGTTGAATTCGCTTTATTCAAAGAAATCCAATAAATTCTAATGATCTCAAAGGGCAGCTACGGACGACTATTATTTATGGGTACAATATTCGTACTTGCTGCTACGCCTTCAAAAGCAGTTTTCTCAAAACAAAGAGTCTTGATTGACGAGAACCCTTCAGTCCTGCACATTTGCGGAAAATTCGTTACAGTCGAGTTCGACTCCACGTAGTTGCAGCTCCAATCGTTATAACATGCGCACAATGCGGCATTTCTGTTATTAATACTGTCCGATAAATTCGAAAATCTAAAAACAGCTCTTGAAACATATCCAGGAATGTCCTGCACACATTTGTCTGCAAAATATTACACAACGCTGCGTATGTTTCCGGTTTTTGCTAAAAGATTAATATCGCTTGATGCGATTACGACAAAAATTTCATAGCAATTTAACATCGCACAATTGATTTGAATTGAGCGATAAATAACATAGTAATTATAAAATATCGTAAAATAAGCGTTTACCACTCACAATCTTTATTGTATGATGAGAACGATAACTTTTTGCAGATAAATTTATAAATTTATTTATATTGAAGAAATCATTAGAGAGTACTTGCTTCGAAATAATGTCAAAGAGGAAGTTTTATTATGTTTATATCTCTTTTATTATGTTTATTTATTTTAATGAAAAAGTTGAGATAGTTGTAATTTCGATGGATATTTAGATAGCGTATTTATTTATTTTAATTCAAGATGAATATAATTTCGATGAATGTTTATATATTGTTATTATTAGATGATATTTTCTTAAATATTTGCTTTTATTGATAGCGAAGAAGCAAAATAAAACTTTATTGATGAAAAATACGTTTTGTCGTATCTGTAAAATGGGAAATATTAAAACTACCGTTTTCGATTTCTATTTCAAACTGTCCACGAAGACTCTCTCTGCTATTCAATAGCCCAACTGTTATTCAAAGAATTTCCTGTATCTATTTGTATATCTAGTGCCGATAGTTTTACTTTTTTTTAGCAACAACCACAGAGTAAATATCTACGAACATATAATATCCACACATTCATGATACTTTATTTTGTTTATATTTTATGTTATATATTATTTAAATTATTTAATTTAATAATTCAAATTGTTTTGAAAATTTTAAACGGTTACGTTTTAAATATAATTAATAAAAAAATGAAAAACAATATTATTTTTACATAATTATTTTAATACTATAAAATTATTATTTTTTTATTAAGAAAATTGTTTTAAATTACAGAAAACTTAAAAAAAATTGACTTTTCTGTTTTATAATTTCTCCAACAAATACGCTTATTCGGAACGTAATTGTTTTATACATATGTGCATAAGCACGACAGATGTAGACATAGTTATGGTAGCGAAATCGATTACAGCGACCCATATCTAAAAAAGGGATCAAACACCAGAACGGATTGCACTGAAACAATTCTAGATCTTTATCTCTCTTTCCGCTTAAAAATAATGCATTTTAAATCTTTTATAAGTTTGCAGAATTGAAATATTTTACAAATATATTATATAATGATAAAAAATAGCTATTTATATTGCGTTAAATATTTTAATATATTATATTTATAAATTTTTAAAAATGATTTTTTAATGCAAGTATATTCAAAATAATGGTTAAAGATAAACCTTTAATGCCATTTAAACTATCATAAATTTTTAGATAATGAAAAGAAAATCGTTTACTGATCTAAATGTTTAATCAAACTCGACTAATATGTTCGTGATCGAAATACCATTAGTTAATGTCAAATATTTGTTTTTAAGTAAAGAAAAGTTTATAGTGAAAACTTTAAGTAGGTACAGAGAGGGGTTGTAAACAGTATTTTTCTGTACATCTATATATTTTTTTCTAATATGCAAAATTCTTGGAAAACTCTATTTGCACTAAAATTGTTGCAGCGAAAACTTGAGAGAAATTTTTTACCTGTATTTTATTTTCTATGTCATGTCGAGCAAAAAATTGCGGTAAACTTTTTCGAAGTAGTTAAATTTACTTTTACCGTCAAACGATGTGAAAATGGTACTACATTTTTACATCTACGATTATTCGTTTATGAAATACATATTTAAAAGTTGTTACTGTACCTAGGCTATTAAATTCATGGATATTCTGCTTGTATGTATGTTATGTATGTACCTACAGTCCGGCAATTTGTGGACATATTTGTTTTCGTTGCTACGTTACATTCTATCTCTTCGTTGCGCATTTTTACGTTATCTGTGTGTAAGCTGCCAGAACGAAACCTGAGAGTAACCGTTTCGAACGATTCGCATGCAGACAATCGTGATTAATTGAAATCGTTCGAAATGGTTCTATTCGCAATTAATATGGTGTAAGTTTTAACCGCAGCAATGAATATCGAATATCTTTCTTTAAATAAATGCGTGTATAAAGAGGATTAAATAGTAATGATTTTAACAATTTATATATATGTATATTATTTTTTCAATTTTTTCAAATATACATATATATATATATATATATATATATATATATATATATATATGTGTGTGTATATGTATAACATATTTGAAAACGTGGAAAAATAAAATATATCCGTGATATTCTTAGGAATCGATTTCCTTTTATTGAAAAGATAAACGCGCCTGGCAACATGTTGGAATATTAAGGCAGCTATTCTACAAAAGATAAAAAATAAAATAAAATAAAATAATTGCAATTTTTGTGCTTTATCTTCTTAATGATAATTAAAAATACGAAAATATATTAAAATAAATATATAATTTTAACTTTAGTTACGTTATGTCAAACTTTTTTTTACATTGTGTTAAGCTGATTTCAACTTTTCTAGGTATAATGTCGCATCATTATCGTACTACCTATAGTTCTATTAATTATTATTGTATTTAGTATTTTAATAAAGAATAAATTTATATTTACAAACAAATTTGAGATAAAAAGTACTTGTGACATAGAATAATAAGTAATATTAAAGAATGTAATATTGAAAGAAAGAAATTTTACGTAGAATGTTATTTTTCTTATAAAGACAATGCGTTTCGTCTTGAGGCAATGCATAACCCAGGTCCTCGAAATATTTTATTATCTGAGATAACAGGATGGACTGAGACTCTCTCGCCACAATCCGTTCTATTTCATCTTGCAGGATCGATAACGATCGCGCGCGATCTCGTTGGTCCATTCGTCTTATTCGACTTTCATATTTCACGGTGTAGTATCCGCCCAGTTTTTATACATTATAAACCATTCTCTCTCGCGCTACTGGCGATTATTTATGGCTGATCTGGAATCCACCGCGTCGTTCCAAGTGGGAGTATCTTTATCAAATGTTTATCGATCGACCCACTACCGTTTAAACTGTTTCCTCGACGCAAACATGCCTTGATTCTCACACAGATAAAATTTCTCACATATACGAGCTTCCCATGGGACAATGCAGCCTCTGATTTTCACGAAGCCGAAGAAAGAATACGATCTTTTTTATGCGAGTCGCTTTTTGTGTGAGAGTTGAGTGACGTGTGAAATACATAGATAATGCAGTGGTATCATCAGGAGCACGTGGAAACGTGCATATCATTTGAGTTTAATTAAAAATTCGCCTTATACACGAGATAGATGATTTAAATTCATCGCAAATAACGACATTTTTGTATATTTTCGTAATATTAAGGATTCTTTCATATTCATCTTACTTAAAAGTGATAGATATAAAAAAATAATTATGTAATTATAAAAAAAATACCAATAAAGGATATAAATTTAACGTGTTTTTTTTAACATTACATTCATTTTTCAAATCGACATCTAATTTTTATAAGAATAGAGAAACTTTACTTTCAGAACAGAAATCATTATCGTTTGACATAAAAAGAAAATGTTATACATATCTTAAAACTACTTCATTTCGATGCACAAGAAACCATTTTGCATATTTTCTGTGATTTCATAAAAACGTTTAAAAAGTATACTTGATAATTTAAAATACCAAAAGAAGGAGGAAGCTTGCACAGCTGGAGAGCGCCAGCTAAGATTTACAATCTTAATAAAGGGAAATTACAGTCAATACTCATTTAAACGACACCTTATAATCTGACATTATGTTCGTTGTTGATAGTTATTAGAATTAAGTATGTTCTCGGAATTCCCCTCTCTTTAAATTGCTTCTCAGTTCAGGTTGCCATTACTCAGTCGCTCTGTGAAAGCGGAAACAATGCCGTAATTCACTTAATTCGGCGAGCCGGTGGAAAATTCATTTGCTGCTGGAACCGATAATGGACTGGTGTGGCTGGTTTTAAAAAGTCACCATGCAAGTTAGGATTAGAATCGAATTAAATATTGTGAATATTGCGACAAATAAAATATAAATCTCTAATACTTTTTATTAGTTATATAGATTTTGGTATGGTACTTTTGTTAATACAAATGTTATTTTCTGCATTTTTAATTATACTAATAATATTTAAACAAATCAGTATGGAAAACTGCTTAATTACTACGTAATTGTTTAAGTTCTCTATTATATTCATATAAGTCTCATCGTGAACAAGATTGTAATTTATTTACTCTTTCATATAATGAAAATTATCTTTAATTCTTTGAAATTTAATTAATTAGTGCAGTAATATTTTATGTTGATTATATGTTTTATACATTTAATTTTTTTTGCTATTTTGGTTTTTTGCATTATAAAATAAATATCTTAACAACGCTGATAATTTACTGGTATATTATTATAAGTTGTAAAGATAACATTTTATTTTGTCAAATACATAAATAAAAATATATAAATTTTTAATCTGTATAAAATAAAAATTTTAATACTATTGAATTAAATAGACTAAATGTCAATATATGCATGTTAAATATACAGAGGCTTGTTCGATAAAGTGATTTGTTTTCGACAAAATATTTTGACGGTGACAATATCAATTCGGACGAGGAATGTATTCTGTTCGATGCGCTTTTCTTCTCACATACTTCTGAATATAACTTCTTTTTTTTTATAGCACTTGAGATCTCTCTCCTGCTCTGTCTTATTTCCACAGTCTGTTTGACTTTTCTCATCCAATTTTAGCAAACTCGCGTACGTTCGTCTCTTTCCAATGTGATCCATTTCCATATTTTGCAGAAACGTCGGCATTGGACGCCATTTCGCCCGTCTATATTCGCGTGATCATAGAAAGTTTTAAAAGTTCCACCCCGATCACTTTTATCTATATTCATATTTTCACGTGCACATGTCGTGATTTTTAATAAATTTCAAATTCAATTGATATGCGTCTCATCGTCCGCAGGATTCACATTTCGATTCGATATGTCCTACAAACGTTTTGCATATTCACTTTTCGTGACAATGCAAATAAAAAATCTGGTCATTCGTATCTTCGTAATTGATCGGCTTATATACATACATATATAAACAAAAAAATTAAAATTGATAAATATTTAAAATTATTTTTTTTTATTTTAACTGTCATACATTGAATGACGCATTGTTAAGAATTATCGTATTTGCTCTATGGTATTTGAGTGCGTAATAATTATTACATATTATTTTACGTTTCGTGCACTTACGATTGTTGAATATCACGATAAAATAGCTTAAATAAAAAGTAAATTCTTAATGATTTCTGATTATTATAAAAATCAAGTATTAGAAGAAAAATGTGGCAGTAATTTGAACAATTGGAGATGCGATGAACTAAATTGTAAACTTAATCTTATAGTAAGATTGTATAAAGTGTCTTATGTGTGTTTAGGGTAATGGATTCTTCTTAAAAATCATCATGATGTTTTACAACATACGCACCGCAAAACAGAAATTATCATTTATGGATCGAGGGTAAACGCCATGGCGAATCAAACGGCTGATTACCATGAGGACATTTATCAATGGAATCATACGGTATCGGCGGACGAAGAAGATACGAAGCCAGGATATTACCTACCCGATTGGACCGATCTTATTCTAGCGGGATTATTCACGATGCTGATTATAGTTACTATAGTAAGCAGTCATATTATTCGATGACTGAAATTACCAGCATTTTTATATTGGCATGAATATTTTTTACATTAGAATATCTACTTTAATGGCGCGCTGCATGGACGCATAATTTAACTAACTAAGACACAGCGCCTTAAGTGATTTGAATAATTTGCATTTTAAAATATATAAAACAGTAGCTTCAACAGATTAAGTATGTACTTAAAGGAGTAATATAATTTAAAAGTATGTACTTTCTGTGATACATAAATCTGAGTGTAATTTTAATGTGTTTGCTCACATATATTTTCAATCGATCGTGACTTTTTTTTCACATTACATAGGTCGGCAATACCCTAGTGATCGCGGCTGTAATTACCACGAGGAGATTACGGTCCGTGACTAATTGTTTTGTGTCCAGCTTGGCTGCTGCGGATTTACTAGTCGGTCTAGCGGTGATGCCGCCGGGTGTGCTGTTACAGGTACGCATGTGCTCGTCCACGGGGATAAAATGCAATAAACGAGCGCGAAATGTGTCCAATTTATCTTCAGTAGTAAGCTGTGAGCTTTCACGTAAGCCATTGTAGGATCTTATTAATTAGTTAATTATCGCAATTGGTATATATTATTCGCGGAAGGAAATAAACTTGCGAGCCGATAATGATATTTAGAGCGATATTTAATACTGCCAGCATTTAATAATTCTGTATACGCATATAACGTCGTAAGCCACGATTCCTATATAGTCAACATTATCGTTATGCAAAAAAAAAAATGTTCTTTCCTATGTTGTGTAAATCGCATATTCGTGCGTTTTATCAAATGGGATATCCATTGAAGCTTACAGGAGGAACTTGGGAATTAGGCGAAATACTGTGCGACTTTTGGGTCTCCCTCGACATTCTACTCTGCACAGCCAGTATTCTCTCGTTATGCGCCATATCTATAGACAGGTAAACCCGATCATACGCATTTCCAAATCTCATCACGTAGATAACGGAATTACCGGAAAGCCATCCGAACCGTTCAATCTTTTGTAGAATGATAGATTATTCCATTATTAGAAAAGAGATTTCGTGCGACGTAAATTTTCTAACATCCGGGCTTTACGGATAAACTCGACGGCAACAGCGGATAGGTTTTCCAACTAGAAAGTTCGGCAAAAGTATTTTATATTGTGTTGATTTTATTATACGATTAAACGAGTCAACATTGCTCAATGAAAGCAATTTTTTCTTGCATCTTTTAATTTTTTTTTCTCTGTAGTTACGTATGCATAATAGAAATATAAACATTTCTATTTTATCATTTGCATATTATTATATACGTTATATAAAAAAGTCTTATTTAACACGTATAGTATACTTATGTATAATATATATGTATATATTATATATATATAATTTTTATTTTAATTTATTATATTATTAAAAAACAAATGCGTAAAATAAAGGTTTTTAATTTAAATAAAATTCTGAAAGCAAAGAAACTGCTTGCAATATAAGTTCTTGGTTTTTATTGTTGTCTGTATAGTACATGTACAAGCCAAATGTTTACCTTTTTTTACGTTCACGTAAATTAGATTTTTTCTTTTTACATTGCATGCTGTTCTGAGAAGCTTCTACTCATCACATTGCAGGCTGCATACACAGGTTGCATAAACTTATTTAATAAACAAGTTAAAGTTACGATTCGTTGCGCTTTAAAAATACAATTTTGGTACACATATATACGTATCTTCTTACTAGGAATGTAATTTAGCCTTCGAGATAAGGGTGCTCCGAAAATTCTGAGACGATTCGTTCAGCATGTCCCATTTGTCTTTCTATTTTTCCGCCATTGCGCCCTGCACTTTGCGGCGATTCAGCACGTACGGAGGTAAAACTGTACGGAATTTATCGCATCATTATCGGTATTTCCTTGAGCAAGGTATCTGGCTGTGACTCAACCGCTGATATATAGTCGTCGACGTAGAAGCAAACGACTGGCCGGGTTGATGATCGTCGCGGTATGGATTATGGCCGGCGCAATAACGAGCCCGCCTTTACTGGGTTGTTTCCCACGTGCGACGAACCGCGACGCCAAAAAGTGCTCCTACAATATGGATTCCTCTTATGTGATATTCTCGGCGATGGGCAGCTTCTTCCTGCCTATGCTGGTGATGCTGTACGTGTACGGCCGAATTTCGTGCGTCATAGCGAGCAGGCACAGAAATCTGGAGAAGACCAACGAAGGGGAGAACATCCGATCGCGTCGTAAAATCACAGTGAGTCAACTATTTGATTTAGTTTTCCCCAGACGCACGATTGTATATCTTCCGGTATTACCTGTTCTTTCTATCATATATAATTCGCTTTTATTTATAGATACTTATCTTGCTTAATTTCATAGAATTTATATGATGCATCTATACATATTATATGCTTGTTTTTAAAATAAACAAGATTTTCTACTTAAAAAATTCATCTTAATGAATTTCAGATATTAATATTATACGAAAGTTTAATATAAATACGCTGTTTTTCTTCGTCCGCTTAATTTCATAACGCTGTTATTTATTCAAATGATCATTGAGCTGTATCATAAAAATAAAACTTTAATGTGATTAATACAAATCACGTTTTCCTGTACTAACAACTGTCTATACATTAATCTTCCTAATATTACGCTTTGTTTATTAGCCCGGTAGATGATATTGTAAGCTAATTCTGACAGGGGATATTAATGACTCGTTGTTGAAATTCTACTCGATCAATATTCTAATTTGCGATTATATCTCACTAATAATTGATGATTATAAAAACGTCGTACAAATGTGTAACATTGAAATCTGCATGTAGATTTAAAATAAAAAACTGAAAATCATATTCTTTTTATATTTCTCAAGAAAAAAGAATTCCCAAAATATTTTTTATCGGAAAAAAATATTTTCCTACAATATTTATTTCACAGGATATAACATTCTTCTGTTTATACATTTATTTAAAAACATTTTAGTGCGTAAAGAGACAGGTTGAAAGTACATTGGGTAATCAGGGAAATTGTTCACAACAACAAAGCAATAGTGTTAATGTAAATTTGATAACGAGCTATATCGAGTTCAAAGCAAGCGCGCATTTCCAATTAGGAAAATAAAAACTTATTCTGCAAACTGTACCGTGATTCCAATTAGCACCATCGATCAAAGATAACGAAACCGTTTTCGTGGTTTTATTGAAAAGGAGATTAGTGAAACTGACGGTTCTCTCTCACAAGCGACGGACGTAGAATGGTACAGCTTTAATTCCACTATGGGATGTCGACACGGATTCCTCGTAATCCATATTACCCGACTTCATATAATCGATTATCAATTATTTTGCACAATATGTCTTATCGACTTTGTCAGATTTAATTACATAGCTGCAAAAATATCATTTTAATACAGAAGAAAGAGAAATTATCAAATATCACGCAAAAAATGTTTCTTTCATTGTTTATTAATGATAAAACTTAATGACGAAAATTAATGATTAAAAATATGCGGTTTATATTTAATTCACTTATAAATCTGATTTTTTAAAACGATTTCAGCACGTTTGTATTAATCTATAAAGGTGATATTGGTTTATATTGTAAAACTGAATAAAAGTAGTTTAAAATTCTTTCGGTTGGCAAACAAAATGGCACAAGTAGACATTGAGCGATTTATTACGGTGGCAGAATAAGAAACGTTTCGAAAGAGAAACAAGCGATTGCGGTTTGTAAAAGAAAATCTTCTCACTAATACGCTTCCCTTGCGTTGGAGATATTGAAAATCCCGAAAAGTTACAAAGCCCTGGAATTTAATTTCATACCTTTTTGCATTGTCATTTTCAAACTGCTACATTGTTTCAGCTTGAGAAGGCTTAAATTGGTAAAGAGGGCTTAAATTAATTGATTTAACAAATGTGCAATTTCCAATATATCATAATATATCAATGCGTGAAATGTATGAAACGATTTTTTTGCAGATTGATCGTGGCAGAAGCATCAAGACACAACGTACGGATTATGCCGAGAGCGGTATGACGTGCGGCAGGTCATCCGAGGATACCGAATTAACAAATATGTGCAAAAAGTTGGGTACAATTCGAGGTAATCAGCAAAGCTGCATCAACAGGGTCGCCAGGGAGACGAAAACTGCGGGCACCCTGGCGGTGGTTGTTGGTGGTTTCGTCGCATGCTGGCTGCCGTTTTTCATTCTGTATCTGGTAACACCCTTCGTGCCCGTGCAGCCGCCGGATGTTCTCATGCCAGCCTTGACATGGCTAGGTAGTCTCTTTTTCATACGATGTCCCCAAATATCTACAGTATAATGTTTCCAAATTTTTTTTTATATTTATGGATTAACGAATTTAGATTAACTATATAGCAAATATCTGGAGAATACATTTGTTTAAATAACTTTAAATAACAATTATATTTTAAGGTGGTTTTATCGTGCAAATCCCAGTCAAAAGTTAGTCCCTCCATATGACTAATAATTCAATAAAAACATTTCGCATAGACTGTACATATGCAATTGTGTGACGTTTACAACGTCACATTATCGAGTTGGCGTTGAGCGATAAAACCACCTTAAATTAAGATTATTTTAGTTAAATCAAAGTTCAATTAAAAACGTACAGATTTGTTACAATAGAAAATAATAAATATACAAATTAATTAAAATATGATAAATTTATTTATATTGTACCAACATCTGCAGTTTTTAATTTATTTTATTATAATTTGTTTAGAATTATAATTGTATAACATATTAATATTATCACATTTTTTTCGAAATTAAAAATGATTTTATGTGTTTAGGATGGATTAATTCGGCCATCAACCCGTTTATTTACGCTTTCTATTCGGCGGACTTCAGACTTGCTTTCTGGCGACTAACATGTAGGAAATGTTCAAAGAGTAGACTGAACTTGGATGGCACAAATCGGAAATTACCCGCCTCGGTTAACTGGAAGAAAGATACGTCGAGGACGTGAAGTTCTCCGCCAGAGTTTCAAACTTATTCAATAATGTGGCATCCGGTATTAGAATGACTGTGGTTGACTCAAGTTTATTCGCAATTGATATCTGTTAATGAAGCGTGACGTGTGTGAGAACTATATATGTACGTTATTAGTATGGGTTTGTAATCAATCAATATCTCTTACGCAGGTTTATAAAATTTAAATATTTCACTATGATGCATATACGCACAATATACTTTCGAGTATGTGTAGCTATTTTTAGCTAGATATTGGCTTAAATAGTCATTTATTACAACGTCCAATATAATTGAACACTATAGTTTCGTTAAATGCTTATAGATTTCGGAATTATGCTCAATTAAATTTTAAATTAAACTTTAAAAAGCTTTTTACAAGTTCTTGTAATTTTTAAAAATAAATTTGATCGAAAGATAAGAATATATTACGATAATATATATACTTATATAAGTTTTTTTTACTTGTGTTTTTTTATGTATATAATGCAGTTTTGTTATGACAACACACATTAAAAGTATTACACATTGAAGTTTAACATTACAATATAGCGCCAGTAATAGATTCAGTATTTATATTTATATAAAAATGTGTAAGTGAATTTGGATGAAAGGTAACTCGAAGCATGTAGCGAATTCTTCTGATAAGCACGTGACAATTCGAAAATAGATATAAAAATAGAAAATTTATGAATAGTATTTTAATTAGTAATTAATCTAATAGGAAAAACAATGTACGACTG
Source organism: Wasmannia auropunctata (assembly GCF_000956235.1). NCBI lineage: Eukaryota > Metazoa > Arthropoda > Insecta > Hymenoptera > Formicidae > Wasmannia > Wasmannia auropunctata. The sequence continues at coordinate 3,248,078 of NW_012026819.1, read as the reverse complement.
ACACTTAATCTGTGATCAATATCCCATCATTATCGCATTCATTCGTGATATTTGTATACGAAGAATAAACAATTAAAAATATCTATGCTCGTGTTATACGTACACTCTCTTTCCATATCTCTTTAAACTTTACGCAAATAATGCGTATACCAAACTTTACACACGTACTTTATATCTCGTAATTTATGTTTTTGAGGAAAACTTGCTACATGCATCGAATGCTTCTGAGTAATATATATACATACTTTGGTATCGTTAATATGTGATATTATTCTAATATAATAATTTATTTATAATTATTTATAAACAGTATATAAAATATAGCAAAACGTAATATATATACTTATAGTCATGCGAATTTATAAATGTGAATGTAGAATCGAAATTTATAAATAGAATCTAGAAGATATTTAATTATATTTTAAGAATATTAGGTAAGAAATATTTAAATTATAAACTTATGTACACATAATGTAGATACTAATATTCAAATAGTTATTAGTTATTTGAGATGGTAGATATTGCTGCATAAATTTCATATATTATTGTATATAATTTTATCAATTGTTAAAGACTGTGTAGATATTGTACGTAATAGATTTTGCTGGGAAATAGAAAACCAATACAATGTGTATTTTTAATTCGTCATTAATGTATATATATAATTTCAAATTATTAATATATCTTACCAATTATTTTTATATTATTATCATTACACACACCACACATACACACACACACACACACACACACACACGCACACACACACACACACTACGCGCGCGCGCACGCACGCACGCACGCACGCGCGCACACACACACACACACACACACACACACACACACACACACACAGAGGAAATACTAGATACATGATATGCATAAAATCTGATTCATGTATGTACTATATATATATAAAATCCGTATCATTATCACTGCTAAATATATAGTATATTATTGATTCTATTCAATAAATAAATTTCTTTGTATAAATGAAAATCACAAATAGATATATAAACGTGCTAAAATCAAGAAATTACACTTTTATTGTTTATTAAAGTATGTCATGTATGTTTTATGATATGTTAATGACAAACTGTAAATTACATTATTGTATATAATACATAAAACTGTGAAACTTTTTTTTACTTAATACTGTATTGCTTAACACTGAACAAATGTAATTTCTAATTCTCTAATTAAAACAAAAATATTTATTGCTTATTACAAGAAATATTATATTACACTTACATTTATAATATTAAGATATTTTATTTTAAAGTAATGTCCATGTTATAGATACAATATTTCAATAAAATAAAATAAAGTACTTGATAAAGTTTAAGAAAATTATCATGCATGTATATTTTTAAGGTTAAAAACGCTTAATTAATACTGTTATATAATTATGTGTTATTCTTACTTCGAGAAAAGTCATAAATATAAAAAGTTATAGAATACATATAAATTACAATGGGGAAAAGAATATATTTTTAATTTATTTTTTTTAAATTTAAATATTATTTTAATAGTTGGTACTATATTATTAAATATAAATTAAGGGATCTAAGAAAATACATTTTTTTATTAAATAAATTATCATATTTATTACCGTCAAATGACATTAAGTTTTTAATGCGTTTATTATTCATGTTTATGACATTTTTTATAATTTACAAATATTTGCTTTTTTAGAACTTATCTCTTCAGCTTTTATAATGCATTCCAAAATTATTATTATTATTATTATTATTATTATTATTATTACGTTAAAATAACAAATAACAAATTTTACTTTTTGGGATATCATTTATTTGCTTAGAAATATAATTAATATAAATTATTATAGTTTTAGATACGTCAATAAAGTTGCACCTGTCTGTTTTACCGATTAAACACAATAATTTGTGTTAGAATTTATATATACTATTTTAATAGATTTAATATATTATTTTAATAGATTATATTGCAAGTTTAATGTTTATATAAATGTAAAAGTTGAAGCAAAAAAGAACATAAATTTTAAATCATGTTCTTAACTTACATAATTTTCTATCTACTTCGTATTATAAATTTAAAAATATTGATGATTCGGATATTTTAGTATTTTTTCTATTGAAAAAGCCGATATTATTTAAAACAGAATTTTTTTTATTTTTAATATACCAAAACAATCAAAATAGATCTTTTTATTAGAAATATTACACATAGATTTTTACATATTAATTATATGTTGGCTATTTTCATTTGTATTCACTATTTTTCGGATTCATTCTGATGTTCATGCTCATGCTCGCATTCTTGGTTTTCAGAAGTAGGAAAGATTTTATCTTGAGCTTTTAGGAAACATTCAGTAAGAGCGAAAGCTTTTTCGCATTTTTCTGTAAGGTTCTTTGCTGGAATAGAAAAAATTAAGAAATGTTAAGAAATAAAGCGCGTATGTTTTCTGCGCTTATTTTAATTAAAATTTCTATCATTGATTAAATTAATTATTTAATATCTAATTAATATTGTAGATATGTAGTTTTATTAAATGTTAATAGTAATTTTTTATTTATTAAGAACTAAATTTCTCCCATACATAATCTAATTATATAACTTACTTTCATTTATGCAGTTGTCTAAAGCTTCAAACAGTTTATCTTCTGGTTGAGCATTTGTTTTTTCAGTTTTTTCAAAATTAGGATGATATTCCGCATTTTGCATCTAACAGGACAAGCATATAAAATATTAATAATTTATAGATTACATTAGACTATATTTAAAAATGTGTATGTATAGTTGTTATATATGTAGTTATATATATAGTTATATATATATATATATATATATATTGTTGTTATATATATAGTTGTTATATATGTATATATAGTTTGTACTGTTCTTGAAATAATATTCTATATTGTGATAAATATACAACCGCAAAATTAATTTGTCAATAAAATTCATAATTAAAAAATTAATTTTAAAACTATATATGGCTTCAGATGAAAAATGTTATCAGAAAAATTACATTTCTATATGAATAATGTTTTTACATCTTAATAGTTTGTAGCTTAGATTATTTTAAGAAAATAAGAAAAATTATTTACTATTCCTGCTTTTTGAAATAGACATTGTGCAACACAACCATTCATTTTTATTTTGTTCTGGTCTTCGGATTTGTGTCGGTCGTGTATTATATCTTGCAGTGTGAAAATGTCATCTAGAAAATAAATAAAGTTTGATAAGATATAAATGTTGTGTTCACGTAAAGAAAAAAGAAGGTTTCGTGTTTGTTTACAAAACGATTGCCTACAATTTCATTTATAATCAACTATTTTACACGGTACATTGCACATAATATTTTGTTGCATACAACGTGTTGCACACATGATCATGTTAAAAATTTATATGGAATTGTACAGTTACAAATTTCGCATTGCACCTGCATTGAGTGAAGGGAGTGGAGGGAGATAGATCTCGTTTAATCAATATGAAATCGTACTTTGAGTGGAGAATTTCAAATTCATGTAAAAAAGGACAATTATGAATCTCTTTGATTTAAAATGTACATGTGCAGATTAGTCATATGCGTAACATGTGTGCAATAACGATCTCAATAACAACTTTTTTAATAAATAATCAACTCATATTAATTTACAGTATAGATACTGTTGCAATATGATAATAGCATATAATACTTTTATTAGAAAGAAATTGACTTAAAATTAAACATAATATCTTTAATTCTGTAAAGAATTACAAAGAAAATTAACTAAACTTTACATTATATGTGACAGTGCGCGCGCGTGTGTGTGCGTGTGAACTTACCATCAGATACATTATTTTCAGTTAAGCAAGTAGTATAATTTTTGTCTCCAGATCCAAGCTTCTTTGAATCAACAGCAAAAGTCTAAAATATACGAAATTTTATTTTATTCATTACTTTAATTAAATATTTCTTTTAGAAAAAGAACATAAACGCATAGATTACTATGTGTTAACTATATGTATATATGACAATAATATAATATTTATAGTTAAGTTGCAAACAAATTATTACGTCTACAAGAAAATGTTTCTTTCTTATTAATATTTAATTTTTATGGCAGAAAGGTACTTACAACGAACATAAAAGTACAAATATAGAAGACGATTTTTTTCATCTTATTCATGCATGCACAATTAATCTACTATCTTTAAACGTACTTATAGTACATTAACGCAATGAAGCCTAACAGCATCATCGTATTTATACTATATCTGTAATACATAAAATGCAAAAATTAGAGATCGCGAGATCATAGATCAAATAAACATGAAGTACATACGCAACAGAAAATATAATGATAAATCACTAACACAAACTCATTGTTGCAAGTATAAGTTACTAAGATGTGACGTAAACATGCAGTTTTATCATATATTTTCAATTTTATTAATGTTGTATATTCTTATTGCTTATAAGTGTTATCTTTCAGTCTTTATGCTACGTTGGTTGAGTCAAGAGTTTATAAGTTTATCTCTGCTGTATATACTTTTTACATCCTCAAGTTTTGTCGATTAATACGTCATAAATGAAGATTTATTTGGATAAGCTTACATAAAAAAAAATCACCGGTTGGACAAATTAGCATACAATTATTCATTACGATTATTTGAGGATCTACGCTTTAATCTCCGTTTTTTGTTAAAATATTCAATACAGATTCTTTATATGAACCGATTCCGTTAAATTTTAAATGTTACTGTAATATTGAAATTGTAAAAGTACACTTCCTCCAACTGGGCGACGACGACGACGATGATAATGATGAGAACGTTTCTTAAATCTTAATTTTCACATTTTGGAATTTGCATTGTAAAATCTCCGCTCGTAGGACACGTAGAGAAAAAATAAAGACACTTTCATTATATAAATTAAACCAAATCTATCGATTAAGCCTAGTTAGAACTTAATCGGTTCGACTGTTATCGAGATCTCAAAATCTCGGGTGCTCGCAACGCGACGGCTCGCGTTAAGAGCCCCGGCATGGCTTGACATACTTATATGACATATCATTTTTATACACATACATATATTTTATATTATATTTTATTTATATTTATAGTTTTTTAAACACTTGGCACCAAGCCACTACCCTGTCTCCTAATGTCCATAATTTCCATAATGTCCATAAATTCCATTAATTTAATTTTATTAATGTAATGCGGTTGAGAAAGGCCAAATAAAGCTAAAACATACCATTGCGTTAACTACATGTAATAAATTATCAATTTTTTAACATCTTTACGTGCTCGAATTATTGGCCGTTCCTTCCGTTTTTTGTAAGTAAAAAGAAAATTAAAAAATTTAATTAATTTGGTAATTCATTTTTTATAAAAATATAAAAGAAATTATGCAAAATTATATAAAAAATGATTTATACCTATTCATGCATAGTCTTCTTAATTATATTTATCATTGCATTTTTCCATAAATGTAAAGACTTTAGAAAGAACGTATATTGTTTAACTTATTGTTAAATTATGTTTTTGTTTTTACATAATTTACATAATCTACGAAATTAATTTACATAATTTATTTTATATTATAAATTTATAGAAACATTGATCGATACTTCAGATATTTTAATACCTTTCCTATCAAAAGATCTATCGATATTATTTAAAATAGAATTTTTTTATATTAATGTACTAAAATAAAGAAAATAAATCTTTTCACTAAAAATGTTGTACACAGATTTTTACATTAATTAAATGTTGTACACAGATTTTTACATTAATTAAATGTTGGCTATTTTTAATTGCATTCACTATTTTTCGGATTTATTCAATTCATGCTCGTGCTCGTGTGTTTCATGTTTATGTTCATGTTCTTCATGATTAGAAGTAGGACTTCCGTAAAACATGAGAAGCATTCTCTCTTGAGCTTTCAACATACATTCAGTAAGAGCAAAGCTTTTTTCGCATTTTTCTGGAAGGTCTTTCGCTGAAATAGAAACAATTAATTAGGAAATGACAAGAAGTGAAGTATGTATGTTACACCTTTTCTGCGCTTATAATATTAAAATTTCTAGCATTAATTACATCAAGATTATTTAATATCTAATTTATATTGTAGATATTTAAGTTTTACTAAACATTATTAATAATTTTATGTTTATTAAAAACTAACTATCCATATATAATGTATAATTACATAACTTACTTTCATTTATGCAATTGTCGAAAGCTTCAAATAATAAACCTCCTGGTCGAGCATTTGTTATTTTAGTAATAAAACTATGCATTACTTCTATGTTATATTCCGCATCTTGCATCTAACAGGACAAGCATATAAAATATTAATAATTAGATTACATTAGACTATTTAAAAACGTATATATATGTATACATATATTTTGTAATAATATTTATATAATTTTTAAATAATATTCTATAATGTAATGAATATATATAACCATATTAATTTGTCAATAAAATTAAAAATTAAAAAATTAATTTTAAATCTAAATGGCTTTACATGGAAGATAATATGGGAAAAATTACATTTTTATTACATACTAAAGAAATTTTTTTTATTAGGATATTTAGATGTTACTTTTGTTTTAAATTATGACTACAATTTTCCTTTAAATTTATTTTTGTCTTCAATTTTTAGTTATAGACTCTATCTTTTTACAATAGTTCTTTTGTTTCTAATTTTTACTTAAATTATCTATTTATTTATTTATTAATAATTATTTGCAATAAGACATAACATGTTGCTTAGCATATGGTCGTTTAGTATCTTATTCTTTTGATCTCCAAAATATATTTGTTTTCCTAGAGACTTCCCATGAATTATTTGTAATTTACACGGCGCAACTATGGTGCATATACGAATATTTAACAAGAACATACATTTTTTTGTACTGCGAGCGAATGTATAAGCATATTTCTTCTAAAAAAGAGAGGCGGACGACAACTACTTCGTCAGTATATCGAACAAAGTGATGTTACTACAGTGAATCATTTAATTTGACATTTAACGAATATTTTACGTATTAGATTACGCACTAAAGATGACCGTATATGTATAAGGTCGAAACGTCTGTTTTGTTTGTATTTAAAGTTTTTTTATTTAAATTAATGTATTAATTATATTGTAAGATTTTTAAGAATATATATTGAATATTTGAGAGCTTATCTCTGACTCGGCTATTTAGCTCCTTTTCTCTTATTTCAAATTACATTTTTATATAAATAATGTTTTTGTATCTTAATAGTTTTAATACTGTTTTTAAGAAAATAAAAAACTACTTACTGCTCCTTTTTTTTGTGTTAAACATTGAAAGACACAACCATTCTTTTTTATTTTTTCCTGATCTTCGGATTTATGTCGGTCTAGTGTTATATCTTCCGCTGTGAACATGTCATCTAGAATATAAACAAACTTTAATAAAACATAAATGTTGTATTCACGTAAAGAAAATGGAAGATTTCGTGTTTGCTTACTAGCTTTGTTTGTAACCAACAGTATTGCACAGTACATTGCACACAACGCATTGTGTACACGATCTTATTGCACAGAGCGTATTGCATAGGGCACAAACGATCGTTACACAATACGCGACACGCTTAAACTTTAAAACTTCCCTTTTTTTTAACTATGATATACCCTTTTGATTGTTTTGAAAATTTAATATGTTGTATTAGACAAATCAAAGATTTTTTAAATAAAAAATGGTTGTAGTGTCTCAAGTACATCTATTAAAAAAAATCGAAAATATTTAAAAATTTTTTCAACTAGTTTTTTTTAGAAAACAAATTTTTATAATTTTGAAACATCACACCATTGTAACCTCTAACATATATTTTTTTCGTCAAAATCAGTTCATCCATTAAAGAGAAAATTCATTTTATCGATTTTCAATTTTACCCCTATAATAACTTTCATAAAAAATTTCTTTCGACTATAATTTTTTCCGAAATTCATTCCTACATCATCACTGCCAACTTATAATAAAAATCTCGACCAAATTCGTGCGAGGGCAGCACACACATACTTATCCTGCTGTGCCCTTTATATAAAAATATACAATTATGAATTTGCCCTTTGATTCGCAATGTGCGTATGCAGACTAGCTATGTCCGTAACACTTAATAACAATAATTTTTTTATAAATAATCAACTCATATTAATTTGATTACAGTATTAGAACTTATAATATAAAAATAGCACATAATTACTTTCATTAGACAATAATTGATTCAAAATTAAACATAAGATCTTTAATTCTCTAGAGAATTACAAAGAAATAAAGATGAACTAAAAACTTTACATTGTGTGTGTGTGTGTGTGTGTGTGTGTGTGATGTGTATGGACTTACCTTCAGATACGTTATTTTCAGTTAAGCAAGTAGTATAATTTTCATCTTTAGATCCTATCTTTGAACCAACAGTAAAAGTCTAAAATATATAAAATTTTATTTTGCCCATTACTTTAATTAAATTTTTTTTTAAAGAAAATACATATTACGCATAGATGTTGTTATAAGTTAATTATATATATAAAACAATAATACAATATTTATAGTTAAGTTGTAAAAGAATTATTACATCTACAAAAAAATATTTTATCATATTAATATTTAAATTTTATGGTAGAAAAATACTTACAACGAGCACAAAAGTGCAAATATAAAAGATAATTTTCTTCATCTTGTTCACACAATTATTTTACTATCTTGAAATGTACTTGTACATTAACATATTAAAGCCTAACAGCATCGTATTTATACTATCTGTAATATATAAAATGCAAAAATTAAAGATTGCGAGATCATAGATCAAATAAACATAAAGCAAATACTCATGCGGAAATATGATAAATCACTATAAATACACACTCATTGTTGCAAATAAGTTGTTAAGACGTACGCATACAGTTTTCTTATAGATTTGCTAATTCCTTATAATATTTATTTTTCCTTATAATATTTATATTCTTATTACTTTCCAGTGATATTTCTAAGTATCCCCTTTTCATGTTTGTGTTTTATCTTTGGTGTATATTCTGGAATTCTCAGTTTTAGTTGATAAATACATATTATAAATGGAAGAATAACTTTAAAAGATAAGCTTATATAAAACAGAATTCCTAAGCTGGATGAATAAACATAAGGATGCATTATAAATCTGAATGAAATTTTAAACTTGATTGACTATCTTTTCATGAAAATTAGAATAATTACGTTATTTAATCTACATTTTTGTTATTCTTCAATAATCATGTACATTAATATATGTATAAATGTATACATATATAAAGAGAAAGAGAGAGAGAGAGAGAGAGAGAGAGAGAGAGAGAGAAAATATAACGTGTGTATAATTTTCTAGAAACTATTTGTGCATTTATACGAATTATGAACACGATAAATAAACACATAATATTTATTTTGCTAATTTTCTTTTTAGATAAACATTAGGTATTTGAATGTCGTTATAAATATTTCTCTAAAAAATTTTTAAATGTCCGGATTTTGATTTTTAAGCAATTTACATTTGAGCGTTAAACGCATGCGTGTAATTTTATAAGAATAAAATGCAATAGATGAATTACTTAATATTAAGGTAAGAAAGTTTTGCTATATGTAAAGATTCTAAATCATGTGTTACAATTAATAAAAAGATATGATATACATATGGTTTATCCCAAAAGTAATGAAACTATTTTTTGGGGGCTCAATCAGAATTGTGGGAGTGGATTATCCATTAACCGTTGGTATAGTATGTTAGATATACAATCTGACTCTTCTCAGTTTTTTCTTTCTAGCCGTCGATACCGTCAGCAAAGTGCGTTGTAATTTTTGTGTCTTGTCACGGGCAAAAATTCAGCACAGACTGTGTTGTATTTTGAACAACGTTACGATCAAATTCCGAAGACAAAATAGCATTCCAATAAGTTGTTCTCAATATCTTCAATGTTTCGGAACCAAATTTTTCCATTTTTACGCAAAATTTGATTGCTGCTCGAAATTGCTGAATTTTCATCCGTGACACGACACAAAAATTACAATGCATTTTATTGACAATATCGACTGCTAGAAAGACTTGGAGACAATTGGAAAGGGTCAGATATTGTATACTTGACATCTTGTACCAACGGCCTCGTCCAATGGATCCACCCTTCGACAATTCTGATTGGGACACCAAAAATAGTCTCATTACTTTTAGGACAGACCATATAAATATACACATAATGAGATAAAGAGATTGTTACTATATATTTATGTTAAAAAGAGCTTTACAATAATAACAATATTAAAAATGTATATACATTTATCATTAAAAAGTTTCTTATAGTAGAGAATATAAAATTGGATTTTATAAATACTTCTGTTTTATTTCCATCTGACAATTGAAAACACAATTTTTATGTTTGTTGCCTTTTTTATTAAATTAGTAAACAATTAAGAATGGTAAGAATAAGAAAAAATATATATATATTCGTATTTATTGTAAATTATGTCTCGTATTGTATAAATTTGCAATAATAAAATTATACGGATATAATGATCAATTTTAGCAGTTCATTGTATTTATTCAGCCGGTTCTGCTACTCCTGTTTCTTCTGTTTCTGCCACTTCAACTGCTTCTTCTGTTTCGTCAGTTCCATGGTCTTTATGTTTTTGTGCTTTATGTACAGCTCTCATAACGCATGCGTACATAGAGAAACATTTCTCACATTCTTGCGTAATACCTCTCACTATGTAAAGGAAAATTTTTAAAAAATTTTTTAAAGCCGTTGAAATATATAATGTTTCTCTGGCTATTATATTTTAATGAAAAATATTAATATAACTTACCCTCTTTCAGACATTTACGTGCAATTTTGTGTGCGATTACTTGTACAGGACTATCACCAAATAGTTCACTTAATTTTGCATGAAATTGCCCTTCTTTGATGCTTCCTGATTCTTCCATCTATTATTTAAAAAAATTATAGATAATAGAAAAAATACACAATATAAATTTATTTTAATTAATTCGTGCAATTTAAGCGCTTCATAATTTAACAAGATATTTACCACAAATTAAACAGGATAATATAATAGGATAATTGCTATTAGTATATAATGATATAAATTTCTGTATTAATTTACCGTTAGGCATATATTGTTAATTGCATTAATAATTATTGCATAATAACATTACTAACCCATAAAGGCTACGTCTCTTTTGAACATCCATAAAGAACATCTGAGTGCGAATTCGCACCAACCTAACCAAGCGTTTTTAAAGTTGTATATCTCCAGAAAATAAAGAGCAAAATTAAACCAATACGTATGTTTTTCAATATAAAATTTTCTGACCAATCGATTGGTGATATTAAATTTTCGAAAAAATAACGTATTTGTTTTCAAAATTGCGTGTTAAGCAAAATCATTTCGGCAAATGCCTACAAGTTGAAAATTTTGTGGGTGCGAATTCGCA
>NW_012026819.1:3234571-3236595 GCF_000956235.1 Wasmannia auropunctata | reverse complement strand
CATTTTAATCGATCACCTCAAATATCTCATAAACAGTGCATTTTAGAGAAAAATGTTTCAGACAAAAGTTTTGGGACTTCGAAGGGAACATAAGATGATAACATTGGTTTGATCCTGAGTGGCGTCGTCAAGGTCAGGACAAGGTTCACTTTGAATGGAATCCCCTATTTTTCATTGCATATTCTTGTAGCTATTTCGAGAGCTTTTCAAAAGACATAAAATGTATTTTGGTTAAGTAAATTTTGAGTTATGAAGCTTGAAAGTGACAGTATCACCGGCATTAGCATTATCCAAAGTGTCCGAACAATGGCTGAAACCTTTTAAATGTTATTCAGGATCATGATCTTGACAACATGTGTCAAGGCCATGATCAATGGAGGTTGTTTCTCTTTTTTTTTTTTTCAAAAAATAAAAATAATTTTCAGAAATGTAAATAAGAGAAACCTTGTCCTGACCTTGACGACGCCACTCAGAATCAAACCAATGTTATCATCTTATCCCCCTGGAAGTCCCAAAACTTTTGTCTGAAACATTTTCCTTAAAATGCACTGTTCAAGAGATATTTGAGATGATTAATTAAAATGGGACATCTTGTATACACATATATGTATATATACATATATATGTACATAATATACATATATTAGATAATCAATTTTTTACATTTTTAATAAATTTATATTTTAAATAACTATTTTGCAATGTTTATTGAGATGGTTAAAGTATATTAAGAGAGTACTTACAGCAAGCGTTAAAACACAGGCGCAAAGTACGAGACTTCTCATTTTGCAATTTATATCTTGACTGTAAGCAAGTATCTATTCAAAGTAACCGCAGTTACACGGTATTTATACCCTTAATCTAAAATATATGATACACAGGTCAAAGAAACATAGATCATATAAACATTAATTATGTAACATTAATATAGAGATAATTTGCTTTGTAAATGTTTCAATATTACTCTGTGATGTAGATTGACAAGAATAAATAAGTAAAATAAATATTAAAATTAAATAAAATCGAACGTAATCATGTAAAATAAATAATAATTGTCGATTTACTTATATCATATTAAATTTATGTAAAAAAAGTAATAGACACTATTTTTTTTTTTAATTAATATATAGTTTCTGATTCTATAGTTTATGAATTAATAACAAGAATAGAATAAAAATCTTATATTTATAATTTGTGTGTGTGTATGTGAAACATCACCATCTTTTCGATTAAATCACAAATGAAAACTAATCCTGTGATAAGCTTGTACGAAACAAATCTTCGACTGAATTAATTAGCATAAGGATATTATTAGAAATTCCTGCTTGAAATCTAAATTTCAGATTAAGACAATTAAAATGGCTGTATTTGAATGTTTTTCATTGTACATAATCATATTTATTAATGTGTGTGCACATATCAAATAATAATTATAGAATATATGTAGGTATATATACGTATGTATATATTTTACAATATATATATTAGTAGAGAATAACGTGTGTACTATGTAAAAACATTGCACATTTACGAAGTAAATGTCATGATAAATAAATACATAATAATTATTTTGCTAATTTTCTTTTTAGAAATATTATTTAAATATCGTTATAAATATTTTTCTAAAAGAAATTTCCGGATTTTGCATTTTCAAGCAATTTGTATTTTAGTATTGCATTTTAACAATTTTAGAAGAATAAAATGTAATAGATAAATTACAGAAATAATAAGACAAGGAAGTTTTATTGCATTAACTGAAAATTTTAAATTATACAATAGAAGGATATAATATAATTATATTTATAATAACATAAGAAGGTATAGTATTTATAATTTAACGTTTACATGTTTAAAAGATTTCTATAATATTTTATATGACAAAATATTCGTATACGCGATTATCATTAAAAAATTTATTGTGAAAGAAAATATAAAATTTGATTTTATAAATCAAAACACAATTTTTATATTTGCTGCAGCTTTGTATCATGCACCATTGCAATAAGAAAAAATAAAGAACGGAA
>NW_012026819.1:3233352-3234521 GCF_000956235.1 Wasmannia auropunctata | reverse complement strand
TTATCTGTAAATAACTATCATATAATAAACGATTAGACTTATTTCGGTTATTATATGACAGTTATTGACATATAAAATTATAAAGTTTAATCGCACATTTATTATTAAAATCTCATCGTTTTTTATCGTTTTACGTTTCTATCTCGCTCTATAAGCATTATTCCATTTGATCTCTATCTCTTTTTATGTGAAATATATGTACAAAATGAATATATATATACGTACACACAAAGGCACATATATATGTATAGATTCACATAAACAGCAAATCGTAATTGTCAGATTGCATTAGATAACTCATAAGTTGCTTAAAAAACATATATGTTTAGATAAGTATTTAATCGTTTAAGTAAGATACTGTTAAGGTATTGTTAAGAAATTATAGAAATAGATAACTTCTCTATAGTAGCTCAAATGTAGGTCCGATTGAAACGATAGCTTTACCATAAAATTAGATAAAATTTCAATAAAGTTTTAATCTGTTTTTATCATTTTCTATCGGTTTTTTTAAATTACATATCTTTCTCGTACAGCAAATCAGTGATACATTGAATGTAATATCGTACGCGTTTGATAAATGTCTGGAAAAATCACTGTAAGTTGTATAAGGAAGAATGTATATTCGTGAATAATAAACTGAGACTGTGATTACAAAGACTATTGCAATTTGTCAAATTAGATCCAAAGTTATATTTCCATAAGTATGAAAGAGAGAGAGAGAGAGAGAGAGAGAGAGAGAGAGAAAAGAAGAAGAAAACGCGATGTCACATCGTCTCGCGGAGCGAAATTCAGGCGAAGCCGTGGAACATACACGGACATGGGATCATGCTGTAGTGTGTGTTTGTTGTGTGTGGCAACGTGGCAACACTGTATCCACGTGGGTCTACAACGGTCGCCGCTCGGTACTCTCGGCAGTCCGACTTGTGTGTGCTCATGTGTCGGCGTGCGGCAGCGGATATTCGCCAAAAATTCACAGCATGACGAACAAGCGGGGCAGGCCGGTGAGAATTAAATGTAAGTATAGTCGCGCGCACGCGCGCGAGAGAGAGAGAAAGAGAGAGAGAAAGAGAGAGAGAGAGAGGAAAGAAAGAACGAGCGAGTGGACGAATTTCACCACTTTTCTCGTTTGCAGTCCGACGCAGAAAGATGATCGTTACTGTTTCCGACAA
>NW_012026819.1:3185672-3233302 GCF_000956235.1 Wasmannia auropunctata | reverse complement strand
TTGCATTATTAAAATTATATGGACAATCTTCAGTATTAGTATTCAATTACACTAATACAATATCTTCTTTTTCTGGTTCTGGTTTTTCTTCTGTTTCTTCTCTTTCATGTTCTTCATGTCCTTGTGCTTCATGTGCCTTTCTCATAAGACATGTGAGTATAGAGAAACTTTTTTCACATTTTTGAGTAATAATTCTCACTACATAAATAAAAATTAAAAAATATAATTATACGATAATAAAGTACATAATACCATTATATTTTCTATAGCTACTATGTATTTTAATAGCAAATTTAATGTTCTAAAACCAGCACATAAAAAAAAACGTACGTAAATTTGTTTGTAATTCCATATTTTTTGTCAATTATAGTGCAATTATAATCAATTATGTCAATTTTTATATATTTGTAATTATGGTATTATAAGATATTTTACCTTCTTTTAAGCATTTTTGTACAGGTTCGCGTGCATTTTCTGGATCTATGACTAGTTCATCTAATCTTCCAATAATTTTTTCTTCATTAATGTTTGATCCTTCCATCTAATATTATTAAAATAAAAATATAAATAATAGGAAATGGTAGAACATAAATTTATTGTACTTATTTAATTTAATTTAAAAATTATGTATCTTAAAATGTAAAATTATAAATTAAATAGCATAATATATTTTCACTAATATTATATAATAATAGTAATTTTGTATTAATTCACCGTCAAACATATTATAATATTTCATTAATTACATATTAATAATTATTGCATTATAAAATTATTAATTCTTTAATAATTTAAAATTTTATTTAATTAACAAAAAAAATACAATCGAGACTAAATCTTGGAACTTAATAATGAGTTTACGTTGCTTGCTTTTTGCACTGAGTTTTTTATTTCTTTTCCTTTCTCTCTCTCTCTCACACACACACACACACACACACACACACACACACACGCACGCACGCACGCACGCACGCACGCACGCACGCGTTCGAATATATATTTATCTCTTTTTTGATTAAAATATTTTTAAAGACCTTAAGCAAAGCAAACAAGCCGATAATTTTTATGTAAATAATAAAAAGAGTAAAATATACAATTTTTCAGTTCTATAAACTGCGCGTTAATTTACTATGAATTGAAATGCAATTATAAATTGAAATTATAATATTACAAAATAAAATTTTATTATTTATTATAATAAATTAATCTTGCATTGTTGGGCATTATGTATAAAATTCGTAGCATACACTGTATTATATATAATATTTATTAACACTTACAAAATCCATTTTTTTCATGACACATGCAATCCAGCAGCCAACTTTTCTTGTTCTTTCTATATTTTCGGGTTCGACATGTAAGAGAGTCATTACGTCTTCTTCTTTGTACCAGTCGTCTAAGAATTAATGCGAGCCATCGATTAATGCAAAAAAAATGTATTTTTTTGCAAAAATGTTAATTTAAACAAAACATTGTTAAACATTATAAAACAAAATTATAAGAAAAATACCCAATTAAATCTAAAACAGAATTGATTCACAAAACTGACAAAAAAAATTTTTAATAGAAAACGAAATCTGTGTAATATGGTGTACGTAATTATATCTTACCCCTAGTCGCATTGTTCTCAGTAGCGCAAGTTAGAATATCATTTCCTGCTTTCTCTGGTTTGAACTTTTCTTTTAATTTTGCTGAGCTGCAGGACTAAAATTAAAAAAATATTTTTACTTTATCTACCCCGACAATACAAAGTCTAAAATTGACATATAAGACGTCTTTTAGTCATCTTTTAGACAGCTCTCGCAAAAGTGTCTAAAAAACATCTAAAAGACGTTTTATGATTCAATTTTTAGATTTTGTGTTGTCTGGATATTTTATATATTATTTCACATAAAGTTTTTGTAATTTGTTGAGATGATTAAAGTAGTTTACTAAGAGAGTACTCTTACAACAAGTATTAAAACACAGGCGCAAAGCACGAAACTTTTCATTTTGTGCAAATTATTTCTTCACTGCAATAAACGTGTTATTCGAAATAGCAGCAGCTACACTATGCAGCTACGTTATACTCTTACGCTTTTATATTCTTATTTCAAAATATAAAAAACAGGGTTAAAGGAACAAGTTCATAGGTGATATAATTATTATGTAACATTAATAGAGATAATTTAATTAACATAATAATCATGTTACCCTGTTATAATTTTAATGCTATTCTTTAATATAAACTGGCAAAAATAAAAATCTAAATAAAAAATAATAATAATATAATAATAGAAATGTTATTAAATTACAAATATTGTAAATAAAGTAATATTTATTTTTTACTTTAGAAATTGAATTGTAATTTTACTAAATGGAAGCTTATTTATAAAAAAATGTTTTTATTATTAAATTGTAAGAAATTAGAATATTTTAAAAATAAATATTTTTTTTGGTGTTATATACTAAAAAAATAATGATGTAATAATGATAGAATTAAATATTAAAAATTGTTTTATTAGATTACTAAATGCTACAAGATTATAAGAATACAAATATATAATATAAATATATTCTTATTGTTTAAAGATGAATATATAAAATAATATAAGGAAATTTAAGTATACATTTTTATTTATTTATTTACAGAGTACTTATGTAGAGACGTGTTTTATGTAGAGACATGTAAAAAGAGTCATGTTTTATTAAAAGATCATTACATTGTTATAGAATATTAATTGGTGTACATTTAATGCATAATGTAAATTGATTATATTTAATTATTTTCATTTTCTGCATTTTCTTCAATCTCTTCGTCTGCATTCATTGCAAAGGGAAACAATCTGTTTACACCTTTCACACCACACTTCATTGCTACAACACCTCTTTGACATCCTTCTTGATTGGCATTTTTTACTAAAAAGAATATATATAAATGCGATATGTTAATAAATATAACTTAATACGAGGTCGCGGTTACGCGACCGTTCTCGATTCATGTTATCTTTTCCGGAAAGCTATAATGTCACGGGGCTGAGTGCACCCGTGACCCGAGTAAGCGTTATACTTCAGCAAAACATAAGTATAACGCAACCAATTAAAATATATAATTAAAATATATAATTAAATTCATACTGATGCTTTACCTTTTGAGATACTACTAAAAATTTTATCTTGTATCATTCGTGTTTTTATGTTAATTTTGTATATATATTTTGTTTTTGATGTATTATCAATAAAGCTAGTATTATTATCATTATTATTATAAATTAAGGACGCCTATCTAAGCGTTCTGAAAAAGATAACATGAATCGAGAATTTATGCAATCGCGACCTCACGATACCCGAAATGTAGAACGCTGATGCGTCAATGCGTAAGGTATTTATACGAATAATTATAAGCCGGGCGCGGTGAATCGCCAAGTCCCGTTTCCCCGCGGAATTCGGATTCTGTTATGCCAGCGGCACAACAATACATATATCATATTGCAGTTGTTTTAATATTAAGATTAAAAGAAATTTCCTCAGCCAAAATCGGAATTAAAAATTATCTATTGTCGTGAGCTTATCAACAACCAAATCATTTATATATTTTTGTAATTATGATAGATATAATAGCTTACCTTTTGTAGCACAATCACTTATAAATTCTTGTATTTGAGTTTGTAAGGGATGATTAGTAAATGCTTTGTTTATATCTGCGTAAAGTTTTTCCTCTTTAAGTTCAGATCCTTCCATCTAATATTGATTAAAAAAGCATTGTTTTGTAAAATTTATATATCATTATTTATAATATAATTATTGCGTATGTATGAATAAATAATTCTTTTTTGCTTATATAAATATTATAAAATGCTATCCGAAGACATTAATCAATGTCAATGTTAATGATATAATTCTAATAACATTTAGTAATAATCTTTTGCAATATTAAAAAAATTTTATATTTTTAATAATCTGAAATGTAAGTAACACTTTGAATCGAATGTCACGCGAACACACTAATAAAAATTTATATTATATTTTAGAATTAATTTTTAATATATCTTACCCAATTCAATTTTCTTAGGACACACTCAATGAAACAACCATGCTTTCGTGTTTTTTCTTCCAATTCAGGAGTGTCAATACTATCATTTATAATATCTCTTACATCAAAGTCATCGTCTAAAAAGTAAATCGTAATATTGAAGACAAATACCTATTTTTTAATATGATATATATTTTAGATATTTGAAAAAACAATTTTATAAAAATATCAATTAACATTTAAACATATTTTTTAATAAATAAAATATAATTAAATTTTTTTATTTTGTTCTTTTGTATTATTACTTAATTATTAATATCACGGATTTAGAAAATGACAAAGTTCAGAAAGATAAGACTTGTTTATGCATTCGCATAAGAAGAGATTCGCTGAAAAGAGATTTAGAATTGATCATAGGTAAATGAATAAAGTATATTCTTCGTACTTACCATAACTCATACCAACTTCAGTAATGCAGGCATTTACAAATTGATTGTTGTTATTAGACTGTTTTCCCAGTTGACTTACTATACTCACAGATGAAGCGAGAGACTAAAATATAAATTTTATAGTTTTATTTTAGATAATATTGTAATTTTTTAAAATAAATTTTTATGTGAAAATTTGATATTATTTTAAACTAATATTTATTGTGTATAGCAAAATATGTTAAAAACTTAAATTACAAATACATTTGCACATCGTGGCTGTTTCGATTATTTTGTTTTAGAAAATTACTTACGATACACGCTAACGCGCAGATACAGAGCTCAAAAGCCTTCATTTTGCTGAGAATGTTCTTTACGGATAAACGTTCTGCGCAGACCCGGCGTTTTATCTCGGCTCTGGCTGTGGAAATTTCTGATAAAAAATCTCCCCTCCCCCACTCTCCCCACTCTCCCCACTCCACCAGTAGTTGATAAAATTTTTAAGTGCGCAAATTTTTCTTTTAACATTTAATTATTTATTTTTTACAATTAAAAACGTGAATGCTCTATAACTGTTTTTACTAATAAATTCATTTAATAATTTATGATCCATTATATCATCCATCACAGCCTCCGCTAAATCTCTGTGAATTTGTAATACTGCCGAGTTGTATAAACGCATTTGGCTCGTTGATGCCCTTAATCATGTTTTCAGCCTTCTCAGTGCCGAAAAGGAACGCTCCACGCGCCGTGCAGGACGAGGCCGGGATCGTCAAAATTAATCTTATTGATTTTATAAATTCCGGAACCAAGTCCTTCACATTCGAATTTATTTTTAAAAAATTCACTACATTTTTCTTAAATTTAACCACTACACTTTTAAAATGTCCAAAAAAAGTTGGTGATGTAGCCTCAGACTATCCTGCTCCAAATCTTTATAAAAAGATAATAATGGTTTTGCATCGGGTTCAGTTTCAATTACAAATTTCTCGAAGCCAATGAGAAGGCCGAAATTTGAATATTCCTCCAAATATTCTAATTTCATGATTTATATTATTTTCTTTAAAGTTACATAATTAATATATAAACGTGGGTGTGGAAATTTACACCCACCTGATTGTATAGGGTGTGGATTGCTCCACACATCCACACACAAAACGCCGGGCCTGGTTCAGCGGAATCTTTCTCACAGTTGGTAAATATTTATACTAATTGCAAATATATGCGGTGCATAGGTCAGATGTGAAATCACTATATACGTCCAAGAATTGCAATTCTTAGATTTTATTGTTTATTATCGTTTATATCGTGTTTATATGAACTAAGCGAAGTGTTTACTTGATCAATGATAATAAGATCATAAGGTTCAAAAGGTTATAAACATACATTAGATACTAAATCGTCAAATACTAAATAGTTTCCGCGTAAGTTCCTTATGGGTTATTAATTTTTGAGTATTATTATTTTATTTATGAAAGTAATAAAACATAATTAAAAAGATTGTTTTCACACTACAATAAAAAAAATTGTTAAATATATTTTAGCATTTTTTACAATGACATTTAAATTATAATATGTTTTTACATTTTAAATTAATTTTCTGTTATATTTTTTATATTTTTATAATATATTACACTCTATATTCAAAAATTAAATAAATACAATTTATCAAAACTTATTGAATAATGTAGAATAGATATGATAAATGATATGATTTTGCTGCAAATATAACAAACTATTTTCAAATTTTCATATTATTGTTATTATAAATTAAAATATATATCGTATTTGTTACACAACATTAAGTTTTTTCATTGTATTATTATATTGTTAGAAAAATATTATTTATTATTAACATTAACAAAATCATATGACTTTATTGCATTATTAATTTTGTTAAGTCAACGAATAAATCTGCGATTCCAAAGCATATTTCAACGATCGTAATGTTTGAAATAAATTTGCACATATAGCATTTGACATATAACTTTCAAACATTGCAGAAGCTTTACTGTAAAAAGCAGTATCAGTAATTAATTATCATCTTGACGTAAAAGATGACGATTCAAATTTTGCATATTAGTAAAATTATTAAAAGTGTTATTAAAAGTGGATATTAAATAATGGCAAATGCACATTTAAAGAGCATATCTGCCCCGCATTAAATTTGCATTTAATGCACATTATAGCAATACAAAAAGCGCACCAATTGAGTACACTTATTGAGAAGCCTAACTACTGGACAATCAGAGTTTCACCTTGCTTATTCTATAAACTCACGGACGTCCACAGGATTTTTTCAGAGGGGGGCAAATTTGATCCAAATTTTTAGTACAAACTATCGGGAAGAGCAAATGTCTAAACGTTGTGTACCTATGTTGTACTTTCTCTCTCACATCTTTGACAAACATATTTATTATTTGTAAAAATGAAAGAGCAAATTCTGAATTTTCTTATACTCTAATTTCAGGGAGCAAATGCTCCTTCTTGCACCTCCCCCCCTGCGGACACCCTTGAGTTCATCTATTAGATTACCCACCCTGCAAGCTAACCTGATTGTCAATTTTAACTGCCAATTCATAATAGCTCAATCTTAATGAAGCTGTGATTCATTGTGGTTGGTCTATTATAAGCCAGCAGTCATCATGCGCTTAATTGCAATTGAGGTATTAATCTTGATAATAATGCGTTCAAGCAAAAGCTTTATAGCAAGAGCAATTTATGTACATACAAAACTAACAATAAGTATGAGCTTATAATCAATATACTTTGACTACAAAAGAGTCTAGCAAAATCAATCAGTAATTTTCATATAGCTTTATGTATAAAATGTAAATCACACATAGTACATTGATTGTAATTATTATAGCTATGCAAATACGTTCGCATACAAACGGCTACATAAGTAAAAAAAAATAAACTCTATGAAAAATTTAATTAATTTGACAATTTACATTTTAAGAGAAATAAAATTATACACACAAAATTTTATTAAAACTAGTTTTAATATCTATGCATTATAGCTAAGTCCTTCTATTATATTGCAAATTTAATAATTTTTATATAAATATGAAGGTTTTTGTATAAACAATTAAGACAATATATGTATATATTAACTTAAATACAGTATAAATGCTTGTAATATGGAAATAGCATTTAATAACTTTTGTTAAAAAGGAATTGACTCAAAAACATAAGATCCCTCTTTTTTATTATTTATAAACGAACATAATACACTTTTTTAACTGCAATGTTTTCAAATTAATTATTTTGTTAATTTAAAAATATTTACTATGATTTTTTATTTATAGTATAGTACAGGGCGTAATTTGATAAGTGCAGCATGTAACTCTTATCGACGTAAGTCTAACAACATTTAATATTGTTTAGTTTCATGATCCTTCGCATAGATGGATAGAATGTAAATGTATTTTACATCCTCCGCGAATAACGTAGGGTTAAGAATATATCATCCAGAGATAATGTTGAAAATATTATAGAAATCTATAATTTTGTCTACGTTATATTTTTAATGTAAATTTATAATGTAAATAATTGAAAATCAAATTAGCGATACTATACTCATAAATAAACAGTCGGAAAATTTTTCATGGATTATTTTTACTCAAAATAAAGATATTTTTATAAAAAGTTTTTAAATTAAAACGATATAACAACATTTATTTAAATGTTGTTTGTAAGCGTGCAAAGAACTAAATGAACCAAAGTTAGAATTAATGGAAATGTAACTACGGGATGTATGTACGTAGCTATGTGAACTAAACTATCGATTGGTGCAGAGGGCGCAAAGTTCCGATGTTTTAGAGCTTAGCTATTCTAACTAAATGGTTTAAAAACTCTTGCAAGGATTTGCAACATGTTTTAACGGCCACAAAAATAATCAGCTATTTTGTTCAGAAACAGAAAGTTATTGTTTTTGTTAAATGTTTTTTCTTTTAGATTTTAGATGAAATACATCATATAAATGCTGAGATCGATAAGAGAAAAACAGACAATCAATCTTATTATACAATTATACAAGATATAATTGACTGACAAATGTAATTAGCGTTAAAATTTCTAACAATGTTTGATTTTTAAATAAAAATAGTAGAATAAAGAAGGAAAATTTTACATGTTACTATTATTATGCAAGATAGGATTTCTCTTTAATTCATTATAATTACATCATGACGAATGAGCGTCTTTACGTTTAATTTTTACGTGGCACTGTTAATAATAAGATATTTTAATTAAACTTCATACACATTTGTTTAATAGCGTTCATATATTTCAAGAATTTGTTACATTATATAAACATAGACATTTTGCTTTTACGCTAATAATCTAATTTAATATACCTACAGTATAGAGCTAGAGTACTTCTAGGCATGCAGTATTCCATTGTTATTTGGTAAAACGTGCTCGCGCAATAAACACATTTATACTCATTACCTTGCGCGCTGCGTTATACCTCGGCATACTCATTCGAAACATCTTTCAGACAGCATTTCGTATTCACTGACGCTCACACTTTCGCGCTATATCTCTTTCACACAATTTGTGTAGTCTTGTCAATTCAGACACATTATTAAACATTCTGAAATGACGTAATTCGTCATTATTGGATGTTGAAAAAGAAGAATTGTCAGATTCTCTTTGCATCATTATATTATAGTGTAATCTCAAAAATGAAAAGTGAATTCAATATTGCAAAATATTCAAAAATATTGCTGGTACTGGTTTTCGAAATCCGTCGATAAGATTAGATTTAAGATAAGTATAAATTTAAAGGAAGCATATTATAGTTTTTAAAAAATCAATTTCAATATCTATAAAATTAGAATACGTTTATAAAATATATTTTTACTTTGTTAATATATAAAATTAAAATGTGCGTAAAATACATATATTGTAAATGGCGTTATTCTACATTAAAAAAATATTTTTTATAATTGTTTTGCAAATTTATATTACGAGTTTTATTCAAATTATATTAATTAAATCTTTCATTGTTTATAGATAAAAATAATTGCTCCCTTTAATTAACTAGTGCCTGCATGTGGAATGTTGCCAATTTCACATAAGTTCCCTAAATAAAAACGTTTGAACTAAGCGAATTTATTAAAAAAAAAACGTGGATTTATATATGTAAAATTTTTTAAATTATAATTAATTTTTTTTAAATTAATAAAAAAATCCATTATGCGCACACAAAAAACAAACTATATTCCAAATTATTATCTAATGCTATCTAAATGTAGCAGTCTCGATATCATTATATTAATATCTTTATGTCTGCGCTTATGAAATATACAAAACTAGATACGTATTTAGCATAAAGTACTAAAAATTCGCGTAATCTAATTAGTTTATACTTTTTGCCAGGAATAAATAATATAATTTTTCAATAAAAATTACAACGATTAATACTGTCATATATTTATCCGGTCACTAACAACTTAATAACATTCTTCTTTTACTTGATTCTTGTTATCCTTTATTAGCTTCCCTTTGAACGTGCATGCGACGTGATTAAATTCTCGCAGTGGATTTACGCGGACGACAAAATAATTTTCTCGAGTCTCGCACCGATTATTATCTACAAGGTGTCAAAAGACAAAGGAGCTTAACGCTTTCATTTCCTTTGTAGTCGTAGACGTTACGCGACAAATGTCTTCATTTTATACAAGCAATGCGAATGCCGAGCGCGACAAAAGAAGTAAAATTCAAAAAGAAATTACAACTGAATCAAAGAGACGCTTCTCGAGAGACTTCCCTCTGCAAAATCAAGTGAAAAAGATTTTCTCTCTCGCCGCTAATGTCTAGCAAAGTTGAGGCATGCGTGTCCCTCGAAGCGTATGATTCGATAACTCGCGGTAAAAATGCTCGCCGCGTCCTGCGACGGAATAAAAGCCAAATGGTATGCGTTTCGGTCGCATGCGCCAGCCCATTGATCACGAAGTATGTTAAACATTCATGTCAAATAAATACACAAATACGAGTTACAGGAATTCCGGACGGCACAAAAGTATATTACGATGTGTTACGGGCATTCCCTTTTATTATTGTCCAATATAGATGCACAATTCGTGATAGATGTCATATATTTTCTCTGCATTATATAATTTCATGTGACATTAACATGTTACGCGTACGGATTCGCTGTGAATAAAGTAAAATCATGATAACGGGTTTTGCTTTAAACGCTGAATATTATTTTCCAGCTGATAATGTCGTTTAGATAATGTTGCTTACGTAAATAAAAAAAAAACACATTTACAATCCGTGTCTAGAATAAAATATGCTTGTGTAATTTTCGATTTGTGATAACATCAATTGTAATCATATTTTTGCAATCGTATTTTGCACTTTAATGCCAAATGTAGAACGCGCATCAAAGGCGGTATAAACGATTAAATCATGTATTGCTGATGGATTATCGATGTATACGAATGAACGTATGCTGGCTTGCGTATGTTTATTTGTATTTCGTTGGACCAAATGTACAGAGTCGTAATACAAAATCTGTTCTCCGACAGGCGCTATAGCTTCGAGTGTTTCGCAGACATTCGTTCGAACGGGACTGGTAAAATATCGACAACCAAGTCGTTCGATAAACATAAAGAAAGAATGGCATAGGGAACTTATGCGACTATTAATACTACTAAATCATATTTTATATTATATCGTATTCATATGATCATGGTACACCTACTTTTCTGTTTACAATACATAAAGAAGAAAACGTGAAGACAAATAACGATTCTCGGCCCTGGCTATCAATTTCAGATGAATACGTGTATATGTGTGCACGTTTACGATTTGAATACTTTTTTCACTATTTAATATTTGTCTGTACTTTCGCGATGAATCGAAATAAAAATACCTTCCGTGTGAAACTAAGTAAAGTCAACTCTATGAGGCTAAAAAATATATATATATATATAAAATTCTGCATTTCAATGGATAAATATCTTTTCCATCGAACTCTTGTATCACCAGAAACTGGTTAGTAGCGTGACAATTGTCAAGCGTGGCAGTCGTGTGATGGCAGTGAATTTCGAGACAAAACTCTAAAAAGTCTAAAAGATACGCTTCAATCGTGTGGCCGTTGAACGACCTGAAGCTATGTCTGTGTAAATCCTTGGTACTTTCTCGCGAGGCGCACGCTAGGCGGCAAGATCGCGTTGAAATCGTTGAAGGACGACAGCGTCGAGAGATATTCGTCGACAGATATTCGTTCGTCCTCTAAGTAAAAACGTGTATAAAGAAACAGTTTAATATAAATGTCAGTGAAATAAGGAATAAATACGTATAAATACTGGCAGTGGAAGATGCGATGCAATTATCCAGGGGTAAAAATAGATACGCATAAATAGAAGTATAGGGGTAGGTACGTAGTACGCCATACATTAATAGGGGCTTAAGTAGTACGAACGAATTACGCTGCTTGATTAAACTAATAGCAAATTATCTTAGATATATATATAAATAATGCGCTTATACAAAAATAATTACGCGGTTTTAGCATCGGTGAACTCCTCTGTTTCGGATTACCGACGATTTCATCGATCTATATAGCTACATCCGTTTCGCGATCGGCTAACCGAACGTTAATACGCGCGTCGCTCCGTTCCTCCATAATTCGTTTTCCTATTATCGTCCGCCGCATCGATCCGAGCGCTCGCACGCGAGTCTCCCGTTGCTCTCCGTGCAGCCCGTAGACTGCATCTTGCACCTCAAAACGCAATATTAGGCCGTAAAGTTTCCGTAAAGTTTCCGTAAAAGCGCGCTCTCTTCCGAGACTCGCGACGCAGTCCGTGTGTCCCGGCGACCTCGATCGTGTGGTGCGATTTCTTGACTTTTTCAAAAATGAAGCTACATTCCCACTGCTGCTGTCGGTGAGGTGAGGTAAGAAGACGTTGACGGCTTACGTTCAATTAAGTTTCTTCTATGCTTAAAATATATTTTACATTTAATTAGACACTTACCTGTGATTCTCTCTATTCACATAGTTGTGATTCTATATGTCGACTCTTTTAAACGGCTTTAATTGCTTGTCCCCTTCGATTATCGTGTTTATTACGATTTACAAGCAGCCTAATATGCGTACTAGCTAAAGATTGTGCAGTTAAAGTGATAGCTGAAACGCTAAATTGGCAGCACTGTAACTAAACTGATGAAAAAGGCAAGAAACACACCGCGTCGTTCTTTTCGTTCAGGTTTATTGGCTACGACGACGTTGCTCGCGCGCGCGTGTATGCATTGTAGCCAAGCGAAGTATATCGAAACCAAACAATCTGCGAAAAAGTATTGCAGCCATTCGCGCCATTTTCACAAACATCTCTCTCTCTCTTGCTTTCTCTCTCTCTCTCTCTCTCTCTCTCTCTCTCTCACTATTCTTGTTATTTTTCACGTATTTGTAGATCTTCTCTTGCAAAAATTCAAAGACCATTGCTCAGTGGGTAGAAATAGCTATGCGATCGAAGATTTGCGTTTAGTGTAAAAATTCGCTGAGGGGAAAGATAGACCTAACGTGGATCTATAAGTTTCGCGGTTGACCATTTACAAATCCTGCCCAAGAAATTACGATTGTCACTAATCTCTATTGTTACGCGATAGCTATGTATAAATACAAACAAATCTTTCAGGCAAATAAATTTAATCTAAAAGATTATACGCGCGCGCGGAGATTAGACGGACGTTAATTCATAACTACTATTTATAACTAGCGCGAGAATTAATGTGTTGCTTTACGAATAGTTTAAGTGAAACTCTGCTCGGATAAAACTTAATCGTAATATTTTCCACAAACACCTTCATTAACATAATAAGAAACAATTAACATGTATTTCTGAATGATCTAATTTTCGAAAGATCGACAATGGGCTGCATCGAGATTGAAGCATCTCAACGGAGATTACAGCCGCCACCGGCGGAAATAACGTATTAAACAAAAAGCGGCGCGTATTATACCCTATAAGAAGATTACGGAAGCCTGTTTGCACGCAGCCGCGAATCCCCTATTACCAGTTAGGTCCATTCCGCGCTAAATCAACGGCGTAATCGTACGCACTCGTGCGTAACGTTACGAACACGCAAGCGCCCGCGTGCGCGGTCCGCGATCGCAAATATACGGACACATTGTCCGCGCGCGCTCGCGCCCACCCTTCCTTCCGCCCGCGTTTCTCGTCGTTATATACCTATATCGGGTCATTATATATACGAATAATACCTAGTATACGTTTAACTGCTTCGATATCGATAGTTCGTAGCTATATATTACGTACAATATATTCTTGCTTCTTTTTTTTCTCTCTCTCTCTCTCTCTCTCTCTCTCTTTCGCTCTCTTTCTCTCTCTCTTTCGCGCGCGCTCTCTCTCTTTTTCTTTTTTTTTTAATAATACATATCACACTGAGCCGGCTATGTGTGTGTCCATCTAGGTTTGGCCTGCACTTCCTCACGCACTTTCCTCGTCCACGTGCGTCTCGTGGTGTCTCGCATAGGGATGCCGAGGGCATGTCGTGTCGCGCTTGCCCTCGCCGCCCCGCTGCCGCTTTACCCTTCGTCATCTCCGAGGGCACGTGGAAGTACGCGCGGGGGTGCCGCTCCGGATCCGGGGGTTTCTTCTCGGTCTCGTTTTACGTCTCGACGCGCGCCGACGAGACTCGGGCCGCGATGCGTCGACTGGCTAGTAACACTTGCGGGTGCACGTGCACTTACGCACCAGGTCAACGTCCTTAGTGTACCGCATGCCGTCCGCGCAAATTAATCGGACCTGAAATTAATACACAATTGTTTATAATGACCGCGTATACGATCGTTATCGATAAATAACGGCGGGGGGGTCGCCGGCCGGCCGGAGCTTAATGAACATAATTGCAGTAATTGACGCGATTTCTTCGAGCGATTCATGCGCGATCGATCACTTTGGAAGATGAAATGATTCGTCTTATTTCGTCGAATCGTCCGAATCGTCGCGACCGGACAGTACGAAGTTTAACGCCAATTAACAAGAATAAAAGCGACACAGGCTTTAATATTCATTCCTCTGCTCTGTCAATCGGGAAAATAGAAGCAGAGGCTCTCGTAGCACGTAAGCGTTGATGCAATATTAATTTACTCCGAAATTCGACGTTACGCGGGGAATATTCTCAGACAATTGAAAATTATACAATAGAATTAACGCATTGTTCCACTGAAAACCGGATCATTCGCGTTCTAATCGATATACAAATATCTCGTGTACCTTGCGCCGCTTAGTCTTCCGCGGTAAACAGCAGGAATTGCCGCAACTTCCCCAACATTTAGCAAGCTTCACAGGTCGTCGACTCCGACATCCATTCTCGCTGTAGTACTCCCTGGTATGCTCCTTGCGACAGGTCGGTGCTGCGACATTAATGTTAATTTTTTTTTTTTATCAAAAGCGACCGAGTAGACACGAAAGATATTAAATATATATGTTTATGTTGTGAACATTGATAGTAAAAAAAATGTTTTGAGAAGAATGGCAAGAATGCAACACTTTAAATAATTTTATAATAAATATATATTCATCGCTCATATCTCTATATATGTAAGTGACAATATGATAATATTGAAGGAAGTATTACCTTTCTCGCAGTATCGTCCTTGCCAGCCGGTTTGACATCGACAAGAGTAGCCGTTGCCGTACGGCGACGGTATGCATTGAGATCCTTTTTTGCATTCATGTCCGATACACGCATGCGAAGGCACCAATCCAGTTACCGACATGATGACATCTATAATTAATACATTTTATCATTTTATTTTAATCAAGAATTAAAAATTTAACGTATAATTTTTCATATATATATTATTTCATATATATTATATACAATACAATTCACAAAGTACTTCACTAAACGCAACACGTTGATTTAACGTTATGTTATTTAGTCATTCATTTGTTAACTATAATTGTAAAATTAATTGTTAAATAGATTAAAACTTTCTTAAAAATCCATCCCAAAAATGTATTTGTAAATGACTTTAAGTAATTTAATGATAAAAATTCAAATATGAACGATTCTTAACTTAATAAGTTAACATTGCATAAACAGCAATTATAGACATTTACATACCAGAACGTTCGCGAGGTACGTGTTCCTGTAGCATAGACTCCTCGCTACTGCCACCATTGTTAATTCCCTCAGCTTCAACAACATCTCTCGCTTCGTCGGCCTCCTCCTCGCTAGCAACACATCCGGGAGTAACGCGATGCATCTTTGCGGCGTTGCTGAAGTCTACCAACTTATGATTGATCCACATCTCGGAGATGCAGCCTGAGATAAAGCAAGGAAACTTTTAATGGATCTGGCGCTGGGAGAAACTTTTGCTCTATCCTATATAAAGAGTGGCGGCATGGGAATGTGTACCGAACGTTACGATGCAATTGAGTGAGGTCGTAAGTGACGCACGCATTCGCGCTGGCGTAAGTTCTCATAAGAAGCTACGCGTAACTTCAATGATTGACGTCAATGATATACATTTTCACCATTAAAATAGATTTCTCTCTGTCTTACAACGCAGAAAGTCCAGATAGCTGGAATATAAATTATGCCGCATAATGCAGTCCGATCACGAATTTTCGTGTGTGTCGCATTGTCGCGAAACTTTTCAAATCTAGTTTCTCTCGGTTACATACCGTGCTACATATTATTTCGTACACTATATGCAAACGTAGTAAATCAGTATTGCGCCGGGGGACATCAAAAATGTAACCGAATATTAAATGAGGTCTCCGCAAGTTGCAAATTTGCGGCTGATATTCCGAGTTTGCGACAACTATCGTTTCCCAGAGGAACCGCAGAGTATCGGTGTTGGAACTAGCAGTGGTGGAGAGCACAAATCATCCGTGAAATCTTTGAAATATTCCGAACGGTTTTGTTATAACGTTATTATAAGTTTTTTTGGTGATTAACTAAATGTTATTTAAAGTTAACAATTAAAATGAATATATATAAAAGTTGTTATTTAAACTAACCAATTATAACAATGAAGAATCAAATGTTCAATTTATCCCTATGCTGTGGTATATAATGAGAACATAAATTTTTTAAAATTCACGTTTCTTCGCAATTTTATTAAAACTATTCTACTTTTTCATAATCGCGCGACACTTTTCCGTCGATGACTTACTGAAGTTATA
Source organism: Wasmannia auropunctata (assembly GCF_000956235.1). Taxonomy (NCBI): domain Eukaryota; kingdom Metazoa; phylum Arthropoda; class Insecta; order Hymenoptera; family Formicidae; genus Wasmannia; species Wasmannia auropunctata. The sequence continues at coordinate 3,216,686 of NW_012026819.1, read as the reverse complement.
AAAATAATACAAGAATGTCAATTAATCTTAACAATATTTCTCGGTGTCGTAAGAGAAACTTACCTTGGAAGCTCGTAATGTTTCTAAGGTGAAACTCGGTAAATGCGACTTTAGCAACTTCTGGCGCAATGCCACCGACGAACATTAGCGTGATAAGCTTAAGATACTCCTTCGGACCCTCGTTGATGATGCTCCTGGCGGGGCCCCGGTCGACCCGCATTGTGAAATTTTTCTTGATCGCCAGAAGCTCCGCCATGTGAGGCTTGCCATCGGCTACCATCTCGTAGCTGTACATCGTCGAGGTAGGATAATTGCCCACGTCGTATGAAACCCTGATCCGCCCATTAAAGAGCTCGACGGCGATGTGCCCGTCGATTTGCCCGTCATAGAGAAGAACCCCGTTTTCCTGCGTGGTCGTGAATATGATGGTCACGTTCGCCTCGGGCCTCGTGCGTAGCGGTTCCAGCTCGACCAGCGAGCTATTGTCCACGAAGCTCAGACTCGTCAGGTACTCGCATCGTTTTCCTGAAATGACAAGTGGTCGTGCCGTGTGAAATTAGCTCGCGTGTGACAAGAGGTAGTAGAAAATTCTTGAACTATATATAATAAAACTGGTTAGGGGGAAGGGAGAAATGTCTTTGAATAATTACTAAAGATGTTTTATAACAAAAAGAAACAATGATTTTTTACTTACCGGTATAGCCGGGATGGCACTGGCAAAGATAGTCCGCGGCGGAGGCAGGAGCAGGCTGGAAGCAGGCACCGTGCTGACAGTCGTGGTGGGCACACGGACTTGTCTGTGGATACAGCATGGCTGTCGAGGGTGCAGCCTCGCAGTATCTCCCTGCATACTCCGCCGCGCACTTACACTCGTAATTGTTTATGCCGTCAATGCAAGTAGCACCGTTCTGCGAAACAGACGCAATTATAATTCGCATAAGTGTTTACCAATTAAAATTTTACTGTAGATCAGGTGTGAAAAAAATGGAAAACAGTTAATAAAGAAATCTTTAGCATTCATATTTACGTTTTCAACAGTAGATTCTTATTGAAAATCTCCATTTGTTTTTTTTTTTTTTTTTTTTTTAAGAAAATAAAATATCAACGTAATATTACTACAAAGGATAAATTATAAAATATTTTAAATTATTCTAAATTATCAAGTTAATTGTTAGTTAATTATTAAGTTCTAATTACGACCTAATTAAAATCCAAGGGATTTCCAAAAATTAGAAGATGTATATGAACGTGTATATGAAATAAGATGTTATGAAAGTGAAGCTGAACTGAAATAATAATAATTTTAATGTCGATGCATTTCTAATGTAGCCGTCTAATTAATGTCAGCTAGTAAGTTTACGGATAAGATAGGAACGCGCGCAAACTGTGGATGCAACTAACTACTAGCAGAGGGTTACAAATCATCGGGCGGTCCGCCAGTTTCACATGCCTGGTCTAGAGTCTCAAACTAAAGGCCATGTATTCTGGGGCTTAAGTCACATATGTGCAATAATATATCCCCCCCTGCGAGTTACGCGTGCTAATCTTATCAATGATTAGTCCAGAATACTCGAACCGCAATGAAAGCAATTCGGGATATTTAACGTTATTACGCGATATAACGATATAAATATATTAATAATTATAATTACAACTATGACAATTAAAAACATAGAGCAATAAGCCTTTCAATTATTAATTGACATGTGAAATGCAATGGAAAATATTTACGTAAAAGTTATTTTAACTACATGTGGAACACGCCCAGTGTATATGGAAATGAAAGATTCATACATAGAAAGACAGCCTCTGTAGGTCAATTCCGCGCCATTCACAGAAGCTTAGAAAGCTCGGGACGTGATATACTATCGCGGCTTTAGAACCAGCACCACAAAGCCGAAAACTCCACACGAGCTTTCTGTACTCCGCGCAAACACTCAAATGAAATTTGGCCGGCATATAATACCGCGAAGCGAAGAATCTTCGCGTAAAATTTCATACGCCAACTTTGCTTCTGGTTCGTAGCTTTTCGCGAACAGTAAAGTTTCTTCCTCTCGCGGCAGATCATATCTGCCTTGGGTTGGGGGAGGGGGGAGGGCGGGTTCTATTTAAGAGTCGATAGTCAAATAAAAGTTTGGCTCTCATGCAAGTCAAGTTATGTCGCCCGAGTTTGAGTTTTCATGTTGATACTGTACCGAATTAAATCGATACGTTAAGTGATTCAACCGAGAAATACTTCCTGAAATGAAATGCAAAGAGACATATCCGTCGACGAACGTAATACATATACGCGATTCAAAAGTGGGAATTATAATAAAATACGTTATCAAAATTCGGATATTCCAGAGCGAAAAGGAACGTACGCTCTATTATTACAACTGCTATATATGAATGTAAAGGGGAACTGTTAATGTGCGGTAGCGAGAAATTAATTGCGATTGTCGCAACCGCGAGCGATACGAGAAAATAAATTTCTATGATATGATGTAAATGAAACAGATATCATCGACCTCGTGTAGATAGGTGCGCCCGTACACGCGACTTCTGCAGTAACCGCGTAATTACTTATTTTAATGAATTTTACACTCAACAACAACAGTACTGTAGATGCTTCGTATTTATAAATGCTAGTGCATAGAATTTTAAAAGCACATTATGAAAATCCCTATCGCATACGGAATTCATTATTATAAAATCTAAAGATTTTAATTAATATTGTTCCCCCACGACAAATAGAAAAAAATAATGTACAAAAATATTACTGAAAAATCGAATCGCTCAATGTTTTGTAACAATAATTAACGAAAATATATCGATTAATATAAAATTTACTTCGAACCGACTTCCGTCGCGCACATTATTTTAAAGCAAAAAAAATTTATATATAATAGTGCACCATATTATAAACTTTATTAATCATTTGTATACAATAAGTCATAGGATCTGTGACAATCGATATGTTAGCGCGACAAAGCCTGTGTACCAGAGAGGTACCTGGTAGGTATACTATGTTTGCTGTATATACGATAGCTTCGTTACACGAGGAGACCAGGAATGGTAGGAATATCATGCCTGGCGCAACGCGTGACTGCGCTCGGGAAGAAATAAATCCACGCCAATCGACGTGTCCGCGATCGATAGAATTCAGTTAACGAAAGATGTCACGCACGTACCTGGCACATATGATCGACACAGTCATCCAAGTTTGTGGAACAATTGAGGCCGGTGAAGCCGACTGGGCATTCGCAGCTGTAGTGGGTCTTATGGTCGACGCATCGGCCTCCGTTCTCGCAGGGGTCGTGACCCTTTGTGCAGAAGGGTATCTTCTCCTCGCAGTATTCTCCCATGAATCCTGGGGTGCAGTCGCATCGATAGGCCTGTACGAGGTCGACGCAGGTTGCGTTGTTAGCGCACCTGTTGTTGGCACAGTCGTCGACGTTGCTCTCGCATCGAAGTCCCTTGTACCCGGGGGCGCAGTCGCAACTGTCACACACCGACTGAACGTCAATCGAGACATTGAGCCCGACATGCGATCGCGATAGATCCGCCTAAAGGTACTCTACCGCGAGCGATAAACCGCCGACACTGCTTCTGTCCTTTCTTCTTTTATTATCACGTGCTTGTAGCGCGTTAAATCTGATTAGATGCTTGCAATTAAATGTTTCCGAAGAAAAAGAGAAAGTTTTAGAAAATTTTAATAATGCACTGATCTTCGGAAAAGAAATTTGCATAGGCAGTTCTGTTATTTAATCAAGACTAAACTAAACTTATAATTTAATTGGAATAATTAAGTAAACAGTTATATATTATTAATAGCTATTTATATAATTATATTACTGAGAACTTTAAACTGCAGTATTATCATTGTCTTGACAAGAAAAGCAATAAAGACGAAGATAAATTTGAAGTACAAGATTCATTGTTAGAAATATATGAGTCTTATGCCAGTATGTGCTTGCATCGATTTTGACGTACACATACTCGGCGCAAATAGTCGGCGCGTAAAGTTCGGCTCTTCGATTTTTCGATAATCGCAACAACCTCTCTGTTATGAGCAGGTTATTGACAGCGCCGTCGGCAGTTTATAGCCTGCAGTCGTCACTCCTCGGGGCTCACGTGCAGAGGGTCCCGTTTATTACGCGTGTTGAGAGCTCGAATTTGACGAACGCTCCGATCGTGTTCCACCGCTTCGGGTGCCACTTTAAGCAGCACGACGCGTCGCGTCGGAGTTGTCAAAATAGCATAGCAACTCGGAAAGACGATTTTTTTAATGTCTCCGCGGTTTATTGTCAAATTCAAGCTTCGAGATGCAATGTTCTATTCGTCTATACAAAAGCATCCTCCATCGTGCATATTTACATCTACTTTGATGTTCAAACGTGGACGTCTCAAAGAACTACTACGGCTCACGCGAAATGATTTTTTGATAACGTGCAGATTCTACTTATATAATATCTACAATATTGTTATTGTAACGGTATTGATGCATTCCAATTATGGATAATTGGAATAATTATGGTAATTGCATAATTATACCAATCTATATATTTTTAGCTATATTTGGCAATATTAGGATTCTTGCATTTATGTGAATCTGAGATTATTGTCTTAAGAATAAGTCGTAACTTTAGACAAAATATTTTATATTGTTACAATTTAATGCACTGTTGTTCTTCTACTTAATCGATTCCTTCTCAAGACAGTAATCAAATCAATTTCAAAAATTGTGATAGGCTCGTTTAAATTATTAATTTAATTTTAATTTGAGTTTGATTCGCGTATTTGTAAATGTGCTACGTAATTTTGTAAGGAAATTCGTGAAAAACTTCAGGCAAGAGGTTGACGTAAAAAAGAAAAATGAAAAAAAAACTGCAAAAGTCGAAAGGAATTTTGTCTAGATACGATGCTGTCGCAAACGCTCTACGGGTTCCACTGAACGAGCAACTCTAAAGTCAGCCCGACGAGCCACTACTCTGATCAAGGTCAGACCGTCGCGTTTAGTAAGTACCTGAATCTTCCTTCCTCCAGTACTTTGCAAGTTCCGGAGTTCCTGCAAGGATTTCCATAGCACGCGTCAATTTTATGCTGACACCGGTCCCCGTGATATCCTGGCGTGCACTTGCAACGGAACTGCCGGTCCGGAAGCGCCTCGCAAAATCCTCCGTTTTCGCATGGCGTGGTGTAACACAGATCGCACTTGGCCAAGACTTCGGCTGGCTGCTGCTTGGCTGCGCGGAAGAAAGGTCTACGATTAATGAGCAATTTTAGTACCCTACCGTGATACTGGGCCAAAAAACCACGAACTAAACAGACTGCGTCGCGCTGTACTACGAAAAATTAAAAACACCGTCACGTGCGACAACCAGTGTGCGATTGCGGATCAGCAATGGCCAAGCAACCGAGGAGGAATTCTTTCTGTTGCTTACAAGAGATTGCAATTACCAAGCATCGTTAAAAAAAAAACGAAAAGTATTATACTTTTTATGTGTAATGGAAAATCGATGTTCAATGATCCGTTTTAGCGAAGTCGTTACCAAGCGAGATAATGATCTGCATTTCCGATTGCAATGATAAATATTCTATCGAGCGATATACTAATGAATGTTAATGGATATCTAACAGCGAGAGTCAGAATTGAAGTTAGAATTGCGGATATATCGCAAACGGATATATATATCGCACGGTTCTATATTTCTGCTTTCAATAAAGCATTATTGCTGCGCGACTCACGGACAGCAATTAATTTACTTATGTTAACTGTAGGCGGAATCTCTTGGCCATTCTGCCCGCAATCGAGATATACGCTTATGAGATATTTACTTTTGCATTGAAAGGCACTAGCCGGTGTCGTCAAAAGCAATTTGTCTCTCATCGCGGGAGGCTCCATGCACCTAGCTATGCCAGGTTCCACATAATCTTTCTTCACCCACTCGGCCAACCATCGCATGCTGCAATCGCAGTAAAGCGGGTTGGACCCCAGGGCACTGTAAACATCGTGGACGATAAATGGCTGGTATCGAAAATCTAGTGCGTGTATAGTTTACGAAACGGAATGATACTCACAGATGTGTTATAGACTTGAGATCCTCGAACGCTCCCTCTGGGATGACCGATATGTCGTTACCGTGCAACGAACTGGAGGATAATGAAAAATAGTGCATATTTTTATGTTATTGACACAGAAAGATTTAATTTAATTTATTATTTTACTCGGTTAAAGAAAGATTCAAATTAAGAATTTACAATCCCCGACGATTGACGTTTATTTCACTTTAATCTTCATTTGTAATTAATATTTAATTATGCTGCAATTTAGATTAAATATTCATTTAATGTAAAAATTTAATTCGGTTTTTAAAGATATTGCTATTTTTAACTGATAGATTTGTTAAATAACTATACGACAATTAATTAAACGACTTTAGCAGCGTAAAATGTAGAGTGTCCAACAATCCGCCGATTGTGCGAATGGTACATAAAAGTGTGAAATATACTTTTTTTTGCGACAGTAAAAGAGGCATGTCACGATGATAACGTTAGTCGAGTATTTGCACACATGACTCACATTATTCGCAGGTTCTTCAATCCCGCGAGAGCGTTTCGTTGCACGCACTGTAGCTTGTTGTAACTGATGATTCTGCAAAAGAGATTCATACATTACGTAAACGTAATTCTCTCGCTCTCTCTCTTTCTCTCTCTCTCTCTTCCCAAGAACTCCCGGGATAACGGAATAAATATTCGACTTACAGATGCGACAGCTTCGTGAGATTCCTGAAGGTATCGTTGGACAGCATTCCGATCTGGTTGTTGCTCAGATCCCTGAAAACGAAGCGGACGTTAAACACGGCGAAAGCCGCTTGAAAGATATACGGGAGGGATGTGCACGCGTGTTTTATTTACAGTCTGGTGAGAATCCTCAGGTGGTTCAGCCTCTCCGGCTGGATCGTCTTGATGTCGTTCACGTCCAAATACAGCTCGGTGGTTTCCGGTGGAATCCCGCGTGGAATCTCTGTAAGCTGAGACCTCGAACATCTCACCACCGAACCCGCGCAATTACATTGAGGCGGGCAGTAATCGTCGCCTAGGCAACCCACGCTGTCGTCTGATGGGCGTAAAATAGTTGGTGGATCGTTAACAGGATTTGCAGTTTAGATTTGCGAGTATGATTTGTCGGATAAGGAAAGCGCAGCGAAAGCGACTGATTTATTCGCGAAAAAAAATTTTTTTTTTGCAATGCGGGCGGTACGTAAATCGAAGGCACGAAAAATTCGCGATATTCACAGATTCAGATTTAATTAATATGTTATATTGATTTCAATTTTGTACGTGCGAATCAATTTGCATGCAAATCAACGCTATCAATTTCATACGGGATACGTCATATTTGTACTCTATTTTGAATTCATAGCAATCGACCGCAAAACGCAGTGGTATATGAATTGCGAGAGTAAGATATATCTACACGTGCTGCGCAGGTAACCAAATTGTACAATAATGCATTTAAACGCACTGTTGCATTTGAATTCGTGGTGCGGAATGTCCTTGATGATGGCATCTTTTAATCGCGGTGGATCGTGACAACGGCCAGTGATTCCGGCTATATCTCGTTTCCTCAGCCATCCGGCGAACCACGCGAGATAGCAGTTGCACGATAGCGGGTTGCCTTGCATGTTGCTGCAGATACCGAAAAAATACATCAAACGATACAGCAACAATAAGGAGGCAAAAACATGGAGATTAATCTCTGATTATTACAGCTGATATGTAATTATTTTAGAGAGATATAACAGCGCATAAGTTCTCCTGGTCATTTAACTGCTTGCATTTTCCACAGAAGATAACGAGGAATAAAAGAAGAATAAAAGAAGATGACACAAAAAGATATATAAGAAAGTTCATAGATAACAAATTATTATGCAGCGATAATCTTGTTGTAATTTGATTCGTGGATTACTCGGCGAACTTACATGGCGCGTATGTGCGGCATTCCGTCGAACGATCCCGGCATAACGCATGTAATGGAATTACCATGGAGATTCCTGCGCAGAGTGAATTATGCGAGTAATCGTTTACCGTTACGATAGCGTTTTCAACGCTAGATATTCTATACGTTTGCCCAACGAGGTACTTACAGTGTTTTAAGGCTCGATAGGCCGGAGAACATCTTGTTGTGCACTTCTCGCAGCCTATTCTCGGACAAAAGCCTGCGAAAAGAAAGCTCGTCACATCGCGAAACGAGGCGCGCGACAAAATGGAAAGAGATTGCGAGCGAAGTTGCGACGCGTCACAATTCGCTGTCACTTTTTACGAGTCGATAAATATCATTCTTTGAAGCAACGGGCGTACAAGCGTTATGAACATCACGAAAGCACGCGGAGACGTTTTAAACGTGGTACCATTTGGTGTGTAACGCTTTTATATTCTTTAAATTTCAGACGTAACGCGTTGCTCGGCTTCAAAGTGCCTTAAAAATACAGATATTAACAATAAAGAATTTATGATTCATGTCATATATTGAACTATAAATGACGATGAAAATGGCTGATGTATCGCAAGTTCAGTTTCTGTACACCATCTAATCTTTCATAAAACGACAAAATATTTTCATGGAACGGATAAGCTACTAATAATAACAGTTTTATATATTTAAAGGTATTTCTAGTAATTTAGATACGCAAGTAAAAATTAATGTATCTTGCAATTGAATTTAGCAAACCGTGACGCGTAATGAAACAAACACTTCACCGCTCGAGTCTTTGACGAAAAACCGTCGGCATTGTTTTAATAATTGTCCCCGAAGACAATGCGGTCTTCGAAAATTCCCCCGAGAGATTCTCTAAAGTTGGAAATATCGACTAGAAGGCCCGAGCAAAGAAAACAATCTTGGCGTTACACAACGGTACTTCCAGAACGGCTTCTATTGTGCCGGCAAAGGCGAAGTTTTCCGGGAAGACAACGACGACGACGACGACAATGTCGCAAAGAAGAAGCAGGTTGTGGTACGAAAGCGGTATAATTCGGAACTCGCGAATGTGACTTACAGGTCGGTGAGATTGTGAGCCCCTTGAAAGGCGGACGCCTCGATGCGGGATATTTTATTTTTCCTGAGATCCAGATGCTGCAGCTCCGGCAGCTTCTCAAAAAGGCCGTCCGCTTTGATCTTGTCCAGTTCATTGTTGCCCAACAACCTGGCGCGAACACACAAAGTGGAAAGGAATTGTATGTAGAACGAAGTCGTCCGCGACCTGTCGTGCCGTCGAAACATGCGCGCGCGATATGCATGTATACGGTCAGTTTGTTACTCGACAACGTAAAAATAAAAAAAAGAACGAAATTGGTACTTTCCGTTCGTTACTCCATCACTTGTTTTCGACTACCCGCCGAGCAATTTATTCGCTACCGCGTTATAACAATGCGTCGCTCAATAAATTTTGCGAATTGCACGCTGGAATAACTCTTGTGCAGAAATTGGTGCGTTGCAGAATGCTCGTACGATATATCGAGCAATAGTGTAACTTGCAGTTGATTGTTTTGCTTCGTTCGTAATTAATACGCTCTAACATTCGGATAAAACTATTAACCCGAGATACCGTCGGAATAACAAAAAATGTATGTTTCGCTCATGAAATAGAATAAAATGCTGTAGCAATTATTAATAACTTCCGTTGCTTTATTTTCAAACTAGATAGTTCTAGAATTCTTAAAAACGAAGGATTTGATCGCAAGAGTATAGACCAATTTTACATTAATATTTATAACGTAAATTGATAAATTGAAATGTAAAATACAAATAAGATAGCAAGGATACGCTAAAAAGTATGTATTAGAGAAACGTTTTAATTATATATATATATATATATATATAGACTTCTTTGTAAGGACTGATGTATTGATTATTGAATAGTATCGAGAAATTAATTTTTTTTTCATAACGCGCCGATCCATTGAACGGACCGGATGCGTAATTTACTGCGAATAATAGTCCAATCTTCATTGTTCTTTTCCCCATTGCACTCCACGATTTAATCAGATGATTATCTGGTTCAACGATCGAATTAATATTCGAACGGAGCGACGAGAATTCTCTACAGACGAATGATATTCATCCTAACCACTCGGCTGGACCGTCTCGACCGATCGATTGGCTTGTCCAATACTCGATAATTCGAAGTGAATACTTTCTCAAGGAAACATAATCCAGGATGCACATTATTTAGCGAGATGTTACGTTAAACTAATTGTAAAGTAAATTAGAAATGTAGATATCTAACTGCAAGTTAGAAATTGCAAAACGATGTATCTGTTTATAATGGATCAATGAACTTTATTGCAGTTACTTCTAGCATCGTTATCTATTTCGATTATACGGGTAATTTAATCGTTTCTCTTTTATTATTTGAGATTATCTTTAAACATTACATCGTTTTGTAATTTCGGTTTGCAATTCAGTCACTAACGATCATTAATTCATGTGCACGTTCATCGTGTTAACTATAAATGTAACATCGTTCTTTAGAATATTCATTATTTAGATGAGTAAATGATTTTTACAACTTGTAAACATTATTATGCAAAAGTAGCATAATTATTAATAAATTGTGTAACGTATAATTATTACCCATTATTCATTAAAGCGCCTCGTTATATCTTTAATTACGAGGGGCAGCCCCGTCTAGCGAAGTGAACACTATTATTTAATATCCAAATATCAAAAAGCTTAAACATTTTCGTGGAAAGATTTTCCTTATTTTAGCACGGCCAACTACCTCTTCATTAACGCGATGTCACACAATATTTTGGGAGGCACTAAAAACGTTCGCGTTTAGCATGACAAACATAACTGCACGAAATATATTGCGGATGCTGCTACATCTTGTATGACATAAATTGAGTTTGCCTTTAGTTTTCTCATTTTGCACGCCCACGTACGTCGCTTAGTAACGCGTAACGATAAGTAAAACATTGTCGGAGGAAGCTCTTTAACAGAATTGTACGTCTTTTGTCCGTCGAGTCTTTTGTTGCCTCGATGACTTACTCATCGACGATGAAAAAGTTCTACGGAGTTCTATCCAACAGGGCTTCTGATAGCATCCGCGGTGATTAGGGTCGGGATTAACAGCGTGTGCTCTTTCCCTGGACTTCACGCGTGGTAGTTTAACACGCCAATTAAAAGAAGTATATACTTACAAAGTCGACGTGTAAAGCGGCAAGTCCTTCGGTATCGCAGTTAATCTCTTGTTGGAGCAATCGACCGTCGCGCCGTTGCATGTGCACGGCGCGGGGCAAGCGCCAGGCAGAATGCATTCGCCAGCCCTTTTTGTTAGCAGTTCCTCGTCACCTGCGGACAAAGTTTCTGGGTAGAGTCGAGTTCGAACAATCGCGCCTGAGCAACACTTCCGCACTCGATCACGATCCCGCACCGACATACGACGTGGCCATATAATGCCGTGTATACACGTCGTGCGCAGAGAGAGAGAGAGAAAGACAGAGAGAGAGAGAGAGAGAGAGAGAAAGAGAGAGAGCAGTCGGCGTGATATCCCGGCCACAAATGTACGGCTGCGAATTTCTTCGTGAAAATTGCGGTCGGGCATGTAATTATATGGTAAACATAATGATGATGATGTCGATTCATTAACGATAAATTTTGATAATGAACAGTGTAATTAATGGCGCCGTTAAACGAAGCCACTCGTACGCGTGATGCCATATGTACTTGCACGTTAATCGAGTGTTTAACGTCGTGCGTTAGTGTTGAGGGCTAAATATGTTTATGTATGAGTGCGGCTACGGCAGAAATGATTTATCATCGTATTATACACCACATTACAAATTGCCGGGTGTGATGTACGCATACGTAATTATATCGACGATACACATTGCGACGTGTATATAATGCCGGCCTAGCATCCCGCACTGCGCGACTGTGCTTTCCTCCAGGTTGCGCGTTGGTCGAAATACAACAGCGATTATTTTTATTCGTCAACGAACGTTGAAGTCAAAGAGGAGGAAAGCGAGAAAAATTAAACGTCATCAGGATCTGATTTTTTTTCCTCTTTTCCAAATGTAAACGCGCGCGCTCGCTCATTTCTCCCTTTAATCGCCTTTTCATAAATGAATAAAACTGCATATTAAAAAGCTGTTGCTGATAACGTCAATTAGAAGAAAAATAGCCTTTATTATTATTATTTTTTTTTTTTTGAAGAAAAATGCAACAATGCAATAAAAGATGAAAAACTGCAGGTATACTACGAAAGTACACTTTTGTTGCGCGATATTCATATTTTATATGAACATAAAAGCGGCAAAAGTTTGCTTGAGGCAAATAATAAAACGAAAAAGATAAATAATAAAAACAAATTCGCGTATTCTGTAAACAAAGTTAAAAATGATCGATTACTCTCCGTTGTCTCTCTTCCACCGTCCGCCTCGCCAATGCTCTTACGTACTCGGATGGAAGTGCTGCTTAAGGAGCAACATTTGTTTCCTTCTACGAAAACTAGAAACACTCTCCTCCTAATTCTCGTGAAATCCTTCGTAATGCAGAAGCAAGGGTATCGTGTAAATTTTTGCCGTGACCGGGGGAGGGGGGGGGGCGCAAGTTGCGAAAGTTGTCTACAAGTTTAACGCTCGCTACGTAAGTTCCCGTTTACGGAACTACACGCGGCAGTTATGCGCGCATTTATACCGGCATAGATGCACATATGCGCTACCGAGATGTATTTTTTTTTCCTCAACTCTGAATTGAGTTTCGTGTAAGCACGTATGAGGTATTGCAAGGTCGGATATTGCTTTTTTTCAGCGATAGATATTAATTGTGTTTGTACTGATTGTATACGCGATATGTAATATAAGCTGCTTATATTTTTTTCTTGAAAAACATAAATAAATCAACGTAGCATATTGCACATTGTGCATATCGATTAAAGCAAATCCTCCATCTTCAGCGATATCGATATTTAGAATAAATATGCTTCATAATCCGTGCCAATAACTTGTGACATTTAATTATGCAAACGAGCTAAATTTATTCTTTAAAAATAACGACTACTTTTTTCATTATATAAAATATGCTTATGCGACTATTTGATATTCAAGATGTTAACAAGCAATTACGCGGTTCTGTTGAATTTTTACCCCTGTGTACGTACGTGTACACAGTATACGTACAGTAGTACATACACTCTTCGAAATAGTATGGCGTACAAGGAGAGTGCATCCGGCTGAAACCTGAGGCTGCATAAAGGAAGGTTAGAGACTTCTGGGTATTATTCTCAAACGGATACGGCAAACACACGGATCGCTCCGCAAAAAAATGTGTCGTAAAAGATGCATTCCACAGAGGGGACATTCGTACGCTTGCAATAAATTTCTCTAGAATTACAGAGTCGCAAAAAGACAAGGCAAATGCAAAACGAGCGCGCGCGATGAAAATAACGGAGACATAGAATTCTTGTAATTCCGGAAGTTGCATATCAAAATTTACGGACTGTGATATAATAAGCATGCTAGGAGTGCATCATATGTCCGTATAAAGCGCAATATATTTGTTGGAAGATTTCTTTTAATTACAGAAAATGTAAATTTATTTTCATATCGTTACAACATAATTAAAACGTTATTCAAATTATAATTATTATATAATTAAAACATTTTTAACTGACCTCCTAAAATTGAAACATTTTCTCGTCTTTATTCAATATGTTCCTTATATTCACGGTATAATACGCTCAAATATTTTCTTACGATTTTCTTTTCTGAATATGAAATTTAAAGGAAAACTCCGTATGTCAGCGGAAGAATAAAATTTCAAAAAATGCATCCTTTTATGGCACGATCTCTATCTATACGTGAATCATCTATATGCAGCTTCGTTTCGGTAAATTATCATTATGCGAGCACGAACGAGTTTGCAAGCGTGTCTGCAAATGTATGTACATAACATATGTATATAACATCGGCTGACATTAATGCACACCGGGCGGTATTACGGTTAGCAAGATACATCTATCGGCAATTACATACGCCCGGCAAAGTGACCAGCATTTATCCTACCGTGCGAGAGCATCTATACAGATCGTCTGGTCACCTGTTCCGGACGTGTCGACAAGAACGAAGAAGAATCGAGACAGAGAGAAAGGGGAAGACGTACGTGTCTGGATATGTGATGCAAGAAGCATTGGAAGCAACGAGGGGAAACGATGGTGGGTGATTTCACACGAGTGAAAACCGTGGATCGGTTCGGATGTGGCACGCCGTGTAACGCCATCATGTGTGATTGATAATAAAGTGACACGATCGATCAGCTTCAATGGCTCGGCGTCGGCTTTCGATATATCCTTTCTTAGCGAAGGAACGAATATTATAATTTATACAAATCGGTAATACAATCCGATTTCCGTTTTGCTTACTCGCTTTCTCTTACTTTCCATATGTAAAATAAGCGCTGCTTTCAATTTTCAGCATTTTTAAAAGCCGAGGTATGAGACAGATGAGGAAAACGTTATTCATCGAAATTGCATTGATGCGTGGGTAGATGATTAATTTCATACAGGTATGAATATATGAATGTAAATATATGAGAAAGATGATACGAAGATTTGAAGATGTCGTGAAATGTGAATGCAAGTCAGCGGATAATGGGGACCTATTTACATTCATCGTGCAATATATCTTCCTCCACATTGACTACCGACCTGTATATTACTCTGCCGAAGTGTTAAGAAGAGATATACCGGAAAAGTCGAATTGTGCTTACCCTTACATTTGAACTTGTCGTCCCGCATCGAATCGATCTTCCGTTTCTGCGCTCTTTTTGGCGTTTCGCATTTAGCGCCGGATGTCTCTATAGGATGCGCGTGAAGATACGCGCTCAGCCAGCGTAGATTGCAATCGCAGATGAACGGATTCCTCGCCAAGTGTCTGCGAAAAAAGAATCAAATTACTGGCTGGAGATTCTTTAAATGCAGCACGCAAAGTATCTTCTCTCCGTTAATTATCTCACAATCAGTAACAAAAAAATGTTTTATACATTTGATCAAATTAGGAAATGTTTGTAAGAAATTTTGTAGCTTTTTGTAATACGAACAGGGTTTTGATGCTCCGCAGGTTGGCAAAAGTCCCATTAGCTAACGAACGTATATTGTTGTCGTACAAAGACAGCAAGGTGAGACTGGTTAAGTCTTTGAACAGGTCTGTTCGTATGCATGATATCTCATTGGCATTCAGTAACCTGAAACAATAAGTTTCGCCATAATTTCCAACAGTTGCCTCGTTGCAATGCTTCACGGGAAAGCGAGAACAATACGTGAAGCCATGAATAAAAACATTTTCTTCAGTGGTTCTAATATGAATTATTAATTCTCGCCTTCTTCACGTCGACCTCGCATCATGCAATAGAAAACTATACCTATTCCAATTTATTAACTTTAATAAGACCCACTTCCCCCATGCAATTATTCGTAAATTTTATTCATTAAATTTATGACCTCCTTTTTTTCTTATCTACTCACAATAACTGCAGATTTGTCAGGCCTTGGAAAAGACCAGCTGGCAGCTCAGTGATTTTGTTGCCGTATAAAACTCTGCAACCAAATATATTTTTTATTTATCGTCAAGTGAAATGGAATGTTATTTAAAATGTACTAGTGAAGAAAAAAGATGCATACAGGGATTCGAGGGACTTCAATCCGTGAAAAGCATCCGCCGCCACCTTTTTTATCTGGTTGTTGCTCAGGTCACTGCGGGCAAAAAACCGGAAACATATAAAAGTATTAAACGTTGCGGTCGCGAGGCGCGCAAAAGCGATCTGCATGTGTATATTACAGTTAAGTCAGTCACAAACATCACTCACATTCTTCGCAATTTTCTGTATGGCGAGAAAGCCTTTGGTGGAATTTCCGTAATGCCGTTTTGTTCCAGCCGCCTGCAGGCAATCATAGAAAAACAAATTACACAAATAAGTTAGCGAATCCGCACATTTATGCTAGTGGCCGCTTCATAAAACTCCAAGGCTATCGATCGCTTTCTGCTCGTTTGTATTATTTCGTGTTTCACTACTCTGCCCCGCTTTCCACACACGTATAAATATATTATCCTGTTTCACGTATTATTAATCCTGATGGACTTTATAAAATTATTTGTTGACAGTTGATTTTACATAGGATTATCTTGGAAAAACTATTAAAACAGCGAATTTATAAATAAAATAAATTTTTAATTTATATAGAAATTTAAATTTAGAGAAATGTAAATATTATAGTGACATTAATTTAGTATATTATGTGCAAGTGCTAAATAAGAAAAGAAATAAAGCATACTTGAGAGAGCAACGTATAGCTGAATAAATTCGCGTTATCGATAATACTCGTGAGCAAGAAATAAATCTCAGACGAGGAACAGGTACACAATGCGCGAACATGGCGCGACGGTTTTACTTACAACTCAGTGGTGTCTTCGGGAAGGTGGGTTGGCACTTTCGTCAAGGAGTTCTCTCTGCAATCGACGATCCCATCAGCGCATTTACAAGGATGCGGGCATTGAGGCTCAGCGCTGCATTCCGATCCGGTTCGCTCGACCAGGCCTGAACACTTGAACTCGTGCTCCTGCAAACAATGGGTTTAGAAGTCGTATTAGGCACGAAGAGAAGTGGGTTAACAAGAAGCGATAAGCTTAACGATCACAGAAATGTTCTAGAAAAATCTCTTTTCTCATGCAATGTTCGGTTAACGATTGGAATAGTGTTCCGTTAAAGAGTCTAATGCTAAACCATACGCACGAGCGTATGTAATTTGATATTTGTAAGATATATGTATCTAGTATATTTATGTATACGTATTATGTAAATGCCTACATAGATTCCGATGAGAAATAAACCTTTGTGGGTTTTGCAAACCGGAATTCAATAGATAGTAACTCTAACAAAGTCAAGCTCACCTGCGCATCGGCGAGATTACGATCCTTGAGATGAGCCGGAGATGCGCATCGCGTATGTTGCCCTAGGCGAGGATAAGTCCTCAAATAACGCGATAACCATGCTAAATGGCAATCGCATGCGAAAGCGTTATCCGCAAGCTTCAAAGTTCGCAAATGCGACAAGCCGTTCAACATCTCCTTGCCGAGTGTTATAAGTTTGTTGTTATTCAGCATTCTGAAATGAATAATTGATTTGACACACGTCTATATTTTCTCGCTGAACATAAAATAACGTTGATATGAACCACGTTTAATCTTAACGAATTCGCGTACTTACAATATTTCCAAGTCTTTCAATTCTCGTACCGAGGCCTCGTCCACACAGGTCAGTACATTATTGTCAAGTAATCTATAAAGAGAGAAGCAGTAAAGTTTTATAATTTTCTAATAAGATATTTAATTTAAATCATATATGTAGTGTTTGAAAAAAATTTTATAAGCGACGCTTTGAATATTAGAATTGTCTGACCACGCGACATTTTACTACTTAAACTGATAGCAGTGATAGCTGACAAAGAAAAAGATATGCAGCGAAGAACAATTGTAATATATATTACAGTAGATTTAATATACAAACTCAATCGTGAGTTTTATCTGAAATTTTATCAGAGTTTTATCTGTAATGCGAGTAGAGTTGTCATACGTAAAACATCTTGAGCATAGTTTATAATGGGCTACTAGACTGTGACTAAATGGCCTCGAGAGGGATTGTTACGGAACAATCTATCTTTGTGGCAAGCACGTCCGATAAGATACTTACAAATGTCTGAGAGCGGACACTCCTCTGAGAGTCTTCGGTCCTATGGTGGCGATCTGATTGTGGCTAAGATCTCTGTAAAACAGAATACATTATTTTTTCAAAATGTCCGATTCATCAAATTATTATTTATTTTTTTAACAATCTTAATTATAATTATTACTTTAAAAGATAATATAATGTATGTAATCCATAAAGTCATAAAATCTTCTTATATATAACATAAAGAAGTTGTAATCATATATAACTAATAAAAGATGTAATTCGATTACGTCCAATTTTTTAAAACATTATTAAAGATATGAGTAATTTTATATTCTTTTGAAAAATAACTTTTTTCTGTTTGGAAAATAACTTTTTTTTTCTTTAATTACTAAATTAGTATTTTAAAAAAGGAAAAAAATTAATGATTCGTATTAAATAACATATTTAGACGATACTTTTTATGTAAAAATTAGTTGGCAATGTGATATTATGTTCAATTTCTATTTACGATTTCAGTTGTCAACTAAATCAAATCAAATTTTTCAACAGTACTCGAAATCAGCAGTGTTTCGTCCCAATTTTCCACAAATAATAATTGTTGCAGACGTATATTCAAAAACTATCAGAGAGCCCATCGGCATCACGTTCGTCAGCGTCGCGTTAACTCGCGACTGTCCATTGACCTCTCAACTTTTACGTTCGCGAAGGCGGATGGCCACGATTCACCATCATCGGTGCAACACCCGCTCGTTCCACTTTATTGTGGCTGTCGCGAGTTCGTCCTACATTTTCGATCAATTATTCAAGAGCGTCGAATGCCGCGGCAAGTGCCTCCTCCACGGCGTGCACGATTATCCTCCAGAAAGTTGCCGCTCGTGCGTGTGACCGGCCACACGTGCACCAGACCGTCACGTGAGTGGCTATAGACTTCGCAAGTACTCCTCATCGCGGTCGGGATCGTTACCCACGTAACGAGTGACCATTTCCACGGTCTCTCACGCGACAGCCGGCTGCTTACGAATTATCTTAACGTACTCCGTAAGCCCGGAGCTCGTCACGAGCTATACGAAAATCGACTCGCGACAAGCTAAAAAAGACACGTTTCTTGTACGGACGCGTACTTGATATCGATTGTTCTTCCTTTCCAAGACGGATATTAAATTAATGGATATTAAAAGTTCAATATTTCTTACATCTACTGCATTTCAAAATTATATCAAATGACAACTTATCGTCTATACTAAAATGATATAATAATACATATCATCCTACCTATCTTGTTCGCGCTTGTGTGAAAGTATCCACTATATAACTATAAGTACGCTAATGAAGGAACGAATGAGGGTTAGCAAATAATTGAATCGTCCCCCATTGATATGGAAAGACACCTTCGAAACGAATCGAGGGTTAGACAAATGGCACGGCTGGAGCCCCTCGAAAAGCGTACGGATATCGTGGAACCTCGAAACCTCTTCTCGAGGTCTGAGTTAACCAAAGGCTTGTGATGATAGGTTGGGGTCTCGGAATACGGCTCGCCATTGACTATCCATTGGCTTGGAACTCGCAATCTGTAATTATGTTCGCGAGGGAACGCGAGGAGGGGTCGTGGTGGGCGAGAGGAGAACAACAAAAACGCGAAACGAAGAACGAGGCAGAGGGAGCGGGGAGGGGTGGAGGAGGGGAGAAAAAGAGAAAGAAAGACGGCGAGGGATGTAAGGTGAGAGAGTGCGAGACTGGGAGATTGAACTCCCAGTTCGCTCGAGCCAATCCAGAAAGTAATTACCGAATTTCGACGCGCGGCCACGTCTGCACCCGAACGCACAAAGGGAACTCGCGTCATTCGCGCTCGAGTTGGGTCGGCGCGAAATATTATTGTCCCCGTAGAGTTTGATCGTGCCATCGAATAAACGTTTGTCACACGCCGCGCAATAAAAGTTCATCTCTCTAGAGTACTTTCGCGGAACTATAAAACGAATTAAAAAACGGTTTTATAACTATCGATTATTGATCAGAAACTTTGTACTTGGCACCACTCCTATTTGTTACTTGTCGAGAAAAGTGTTCTTACAAATTATTTCAAGAGAAACGGGTGTATCTCTACAAATGAATTAGATATATTTTAGCCTACAGATTTAATACATCTATAATAATATTGGGAAGATATGTGCAACAAGAAATACACGTGAGAACGAATAAGCTGGAATTGAACACTTTCACAGAGAAATTTGGGATATTAAATTCCCATTGCGCCCGATCCAATCGCAAAGAACAATCTTCGAATTTCCACGCGTTCACGTTGATTCAACAAAAATAGCATGCTAAAGCCTGTTTCAAAACACAGTTCATTACTTCCAGCGATTGATTGCGAAAATCATCGAATCGCTTTTTGCAATATAATGAGATCAGAATAAAATAAATAGAAATGCGCGCTTAAAAATGTAATTAAACGTAAATTAATTCGCATTCACGAAAATAATACGATATAGAATTAATATAGATAAAAATGTGAAATCATGAAGTTAATAAAGCGTTTAACACCAGCACGTTTGAAATTCAGAAAGAGACGTGACGTCTCTTTCTGAATTTCAAAATAGATTCACGATGCATGACGTCGCATGGTCAGAGTGGACAAGCTAGGCGAGCTCGGAGAATAGACGACGATAATGAGCTGCGACAATAATCAACAGGGAAAACGAGCATATCGGGCGTTTGCTTTATGTGCTTTCGGAACGACGTACGTATTGTACGTATAAGTCCTGGGGATCTGGGAAACCTCTTCCCTCTTATTGTCGGATCACCCGAGCCAATCCAGAAAGCAATTACCGAATTTCGACGTGGCCCGCGCTCGCGCGGAACTAACAAAAGGACTCGGCGGCGGTCCTCGCCTCTCGCGAGCAGACCGTCCAATTCCGAATGTTGCCCGGCGCCCGGGCTAGCTGCGTTACCGCGATAAGAACGGGACGAAACGAGATCCGGACGTATCGCACACATCGTCCGCCTCCGTTTATCAGGAATCACCCTCGCGCCTTATTACGATCTTTTCCAACTCGGTGGCACGATCGCGCTGCCGCAAAGGGATTCATGTAACTTCCGGGGGAGAAGTCCGTACGCCGCGCGACGCCGAGGATTGCGATCTCCGGAGGACGCCTGTGCATTCTTCGGACGCAACTGCTCAGGATGGTACGCAGAAACATTCGTAACAACGCTCCTGCGTGCGCGGTAAGCTGGTTTTAATAGCTTCCGCAGCGACGCCCTACGCTGGGATTCCTGGCATTTTCCGCTTAGCATACTTGCGACATGAGTTGGAAAACTGCGGCTGTCTGAAAACTTCGCGCGCACTCGGGTAGACATTCTCTCGTGTAACCACCTACGGTCGCGTTTGTAAAATTTGTTAAAAACTAATTTTCTTAATCAGAAAATAAAGGTATATGAAACGGCGCGTTAAGAGCTAGAGATACATGTATCTCTACATTTTCATGAATTTATACTAAAATGTTAAACATTATTAACGTGATTTTACATCCACCGGTCGCGTGTGACGTAACGCCGACGTAATGTCGAGGATGAGAGGGATTTACGGCAAGGACCGTGAAAGCTGTATAATACAGCGTATTACGATCGTCGGGATACACGATAACAACTGCACGATAATTATTACAGCCGCTCTCTCGAGCGATAAACCGAGATTGTGCGCGCGCAGCTCCTTGTATGACGTGGCCTATAATTTGTCGACGCGTTCCGAAAATCACCGTGGCTCTCCTCGTGGCTCTTGAATTTTGTCTCCCTAACTCATTCGCGTGACCGCGCGCGCGCGCAGCTTCGGTTCGGCGGCGGACGTTTGTCCTGGTTGTTATCAGCTTAAGCGTATACAGCGGATAAAATGCTGCAGCGTCGTAAAATACCAGCTTGCACGTTTGCTGTCCTATATGTATCGCGTTACAAGCGCCGCAATACCGCGCCGCACGGCGGAGTGATACTAATCAACGGAGTGTCCGCGCCCCTTTCCATTGTGTCAAACCATTTATTACCGATGTAGGTTTCATCCTCTTACCGCGCGCGGAATACCGTACCTTTCTACGTTTACGCGATGAGTTAATCATACGTTACGTTCACCGCGACCTGCCCACGCCCCGGCCTGGCGTTCCCGCGTCGAATTTACGAGACGAGCACATAATTAAGTCCAGTGTGGCTTTTGGCTGTGCGTTAAGGAGAGCCTGATTAATCGCTCGTCCACTTATCGCTCAATTATCAAGCCTGCACGACCTGCCTGTGTATGTATATATTGCGGCAGTAACTTTCTGAATCATGCTTGTTCGGCGATTCATATTAATTGTGCTTGCCGGGAAGATACGTATAAACGGATTTATTCAAACAACAATCGCGACAACAGGTAGCAAGTTTTGCTGTAATTTTAACGAAAAAGAGAGAATTAGGTCTTGCACGGTGCACGGTGTGGAAAAACTAAAATAATTCTGAGATATAATATCACTTTGTTCTATTGTTCGGCTCGCTTGAAACAAAGAACAAAATCCGACATCTGGCGTCTTTGCAAAAAGAGAAGATAGAGAGAGTTTTGTAACGCTGATTTAATATATAAATTAAAGAGAAGCATCTTCGGAGAGAAGTGCAGAATAAGCTGCCGCTGGAATTACGAGTTTCCGAGAGTTTCGAAATAGCGCGGCCGGCACACGAAGCACGCGAATTAGCATCTTCCGCTTCGCGATTTTAACGCTGGTTTATCCGCGCCGGATGAAGGATTATCGCGCATCCGAACGCCCGTGAGAATCTCGCCGTAAGGTCGCAACATAATACGTCCCTTTGTGAGGTGGCTGATCCAAGCCTTATCGTCAGAAACTGTAGGCTGATGCGCCCGCGGAGCCTGCGAGACGGGAAGTTTCGAGTCCCGTCCATCTTGCCCACTTTGCAGGATGATAGATGGACGATCTCCTCCTCCTTCTCTGCCTTCCTCTTTTTTTTTGTTCCTCTCCCGCTCTCTCTTTTTTGCTCTCCGCCGCGCCTCTTGTCTCTCACTTTTTCTGCCTCGGCTCTCTCCGTGGGTCCCGCCAACCCTGTCATCCACGACGCGAGGAGGAGGCTCGCCGCGCGCTTTTCGACCGGCGCGGCGCGGCTGGCAGCTGCCGAGAACACCAGGAACCGTTCCAAACGGAAACGGTTCGTGCCCACTCGATCGCGATAAAGGCACACGATATCGCCGGCTCGTCAGGCCGGCCTGTCTCTATTTTGTTTTTCTTCTGCAACCGTGGTAGCGCGTCGTGCCGCGTTTGATTGAGATTCCGGATCGAAAAGAATGTTACAGCGCGCGCGTTCGGAGGAAAAGCAACGAGCGAGCGAGCGAGCGAGCGAACGGACGGACGGACGGACGGACGGAGCCGGGACGGCGTAATCACGGGATCGGAATTTCTTATGACATCAAGGTGGCTCTTCTCGTTAGCGAGAGGCGAACCGTATGTCGGATACGGAGAAAACCAGTCATGTCGACCGAGAAGAGGTCGGTTCGTTTCACGACGGATGGGCTTATGGATGAGCGTAATTTGTGTATACGGAACGGCTACGTGTTCTTTCGATACTATCGCTCTCTGAGATCATACAGCCATGTGGCCAGAAATATTCTATATACTCACGAGTATATCTTCAATAAATTGTGGCAAGTAAAACCGGTCAGCGATCACGAATAAAAAATCGTAATAACTTCTTTGAGCGTAATAACTTGATTGGCGATTATTTCTTACAGTATTCATTATAGAGACTCCAATAATACAGAATTTACTTTTTAGTATTCGAGAATCCCGACGCACGCGACTGGTTTTGGCTCACCCCCACGCTTTATTAAAGATTCATGTACAACGCGAAGCACTGATTTTATCATTTCTAAGTAATGACTTCATCGATCTTGCTGCCTGGCAAATGTCTAAAATCGTATACATTCCCCGCCTATTCATTTCACCTTCTAAACCAGGTCTCGCTAATAAGACAGTCGGCAAACGATAAGCGCGCCCGTACTCAAGCAGTCGGTCACGTAAGATAGGAAATACACTTTGGTGAGTCGCGTGCGCTGCACAGAGGTGAATGCAAGCTACATCGGCGTCGGCCGGGGCGAAACGGTGGCATCGGCGGTTGCATATCGAACGATCGCCTTTAAGAAGCTAAAGCCCGGGGTGAAAAGTCGCGTATGCAGCGGCGCGTACATTCGATCGAGGAGTCTCGCGTGGCAGGTTACACAAGCCCCCGGCTTGCACGTAGCCTCCTCCCCTCTCCCCCCCCCCACCCCTCGCAGTATATACGGTACAGATATGTAGGCCGTCGTCTGAAAAGTTTATACGATATAAACCCCCTACCCCTCTCCGCTTGTCGTCGCGCTTGACACAATGATGAGGAGAGAGAGAGAGAGAGAGAGAGAAAGAGGAAGAAAGACGAATGTGGAGGTCGCAACACACGTGCGTATTATGCGTGTCTGGAATCTGACATTCGGACTGATCTCACATGTAATTATTCTCCCGAGATTTCGCTTACCGAGAAATCCCGCGATCTCTCCCCCCCCCCCTCCTGCCCTCCCTCGCCCCTCGCGCGCGAAATGCCGGCGCGCGGATGTTGCTACGATATTGCAAACTTTCATGACGTTGTAGACTCGTTGCAACATCGCCCCGTATCTCGCAACGCCGCCGCACCATTTACCCGCGCGTGCGTTACGTACCGTATACCGCTGACAGATCGCATAAATCCCGCGGCATAATACGCTCGCGGCTCTTAACGAATTCTGTTCTTAACGCTCGTCGATATCTCGCTATATACACGCCGATGAAATATTTCAAATTCGCAATATCGCCGTAATAACGGCCCGTCAAACCTGTTAGCGAGACGCTAATGCGCAACGCTAATGGTCATGAATGTCGGAAGGTATATCTATCCGTAATGTTGCGTAAATGAAATCCGATTGTCGACAAATCTATTTAGAATTGCATGTTCTCCGGTCGATTGGTAGCGTAATGGTAATAACAATTTGCACGATAATGTGTTCTATCTCGTACTCACAGGCGTTTTAAGTTTATCATATTGCTGAAGAGAAGATCGGGCAAGTGACGTATTTGATTGTTGTTTAGCCGTAGCTTCTCCACCGCCACCAAATCCTGGAAAGCCCCCCTTTCGATGGTGTGTATTTGATTGTTTGATAGCAATCTGTAAGTCGAAAATATTCCTATGATACAATATCGAAGGAAATAATTAAAATTCTCTTAATTATATTTCAAACAGAATTTTTGTTGATTTAAACAGTCAAAAGAAGAACTATAGAAATTAGTGCAATTTAAATCAAGAATATGTACTCGCATTATCTACAAATTAACTCTTACAAATTTAAACTTAAGAGAATCAAGAATATACTTACAAAACATGGAGCGTTGCCATGTCTTCAAAATCGGTCTTGAATATCACCGACACATTGTTTCCTTGAAGATCTCTGCAACAAGAAGAACAAAATCGATGTCAATATTTCATCTCTTAACAAGTAAAAAATAAATAAGTAACTCTAATATGCGCGCACGCTCATACATCGCTAAATTATATAATGATCCGGCAATTGGAGTATACATGTTACTTCGCGCATAATTATATCGTGTATATATATCGTGCGGATAAACGTTCTTTAAAAAAAAAAAATTCGTTCCCAACACGATGTAATTTTCACGCCACAAGATTCGTTGACGTATACAACTCTATCGATTCGGCGAACTTGGTTCTGTATCTACCCTTGACGCGGAATAAAAGCTGAACAATCGTACCACGCGGAGGGGGCGAGAATGACGAGCGCGCGGCGCGCGGTATCGCCGTTCTGCCAATAAAGGGTTATACCACTCCGTTTCCACGAGGAAGCGTGAATTTACTCTTCACGTCGAAAAAGGAGAAGACCGTGAAGTAGCCGTCAAACACAGCCGTACGCCAAGCGTCTGCCTCCCTCGGGGAAGTTATTAAGGCCTTATTAAATTGGTTCCTTTTCCCGTGGAAACTTTTTACCTGACAAAAAGCTCGGGGTAAGAGCGAGTAACAAAGTCAGCCTACGAGCGCTTTCTCCTCTCAGCGCGGATTTCTCCTTTCTGGCCCGACGACCGGCGTAAATTATTCCCTCGTTTTCGTCTACTGACGTGTAATTCTCCACCGACGACAAAATGACGGAGTTATATTTCCGGAATCCACGTCTTCTTGCACGTGGGGATTTAATGCTTGTACGGATAAAATGTGATTTTTTTCGAATCATTCTTCACCGGGGCATTTATTTCTTTTTTATAGACGACCGTAATGTGTTACAGAATCATGTTATTCCATACTGCCTCTGATCACATAATCTTACCACCTCGTGTTTGAATCTTATAACATTAAATATTCTGTGTTATTTTAATAAACATTTTTTTAAATTAAATAATTTTAAATTAATTAATTTAATTTTTATTATTTACATGTATTCGCGAATGAATATACTCGTAAATAAATATTTGTCAAATAATGCGGCAGCAGTGTTAATAATTTAAGAAATTCTTGCAAAGATATTTCGAGAAAAAAAAAATTTTATAAAAGTAGAAAAATCTCTCTCGCTGAGTCAGTTGCGATCTAGTTAATTATACTACCCCACGATAATGACTATGAATACTTCCCGCTAACTCTATTAAGATATTAAGCGCCCTCCTTAATACGTTGCAGGTAATATCTAATTACGAATCATTATACTTGAAGGAAGCTGAAAATACCTCCCACGGGAGGAGCATGGCCAATCGCATTATGGAATCGAGGCCCATCGAACCTCGACGCATAATCCACTTTATCGCCGATTCGATTAATTCTCGACGGGATAAAACGGTGACGGCTACCCAGCGTCTAACGAGAGCTTTAGGAGCTACCTAACGAACGATGTCACTTTTCCTGTTATCGTTGTCACTACTTCCCATGGTTCTTTTGTCGAACGAGAGCGATGAACGTCGTGATGACGAACAAACAATGTCATCGTTAGAATAGCACTGTAATAATTTAGCTCCCGGTCTTATGTCGCACAAAGGTAGATGATTAAAACTACTTTTACAATTTGCGATTTTTACATTATAAAATCTTCCATTTTAATTTATGAAAGAATTTATATTGACTTTTTTAAAACTACTCTTTGTATTAACGCCAGCTCATTTTATCATCTTTTATAGCGATCGAATGCGAGTGCAATTGAAGTTCAAACCGCGCTGCCTTTTCCTCCTAATTACCGCAATTATTCAAAGTCGTCAACGACATCCTCCATGGCGAAATATCGTGGCTCATGAACCAACCGCCAACTCGTAGAATAAGACAGAAACTTGGCGTGTGCCGTTTACACACGACGGATTTGCGCTTCTAGGAACGTTAATGTAGCCTTTCGCGGGGGATCCCGTCATCCTATGTGGTGTTACGCTCAATTAAAATAGCGCGGCGTCTTCTCGGAAAGTAATAACGGCAATCGTTCGGGTAATCGTCTTATATAGGGAACCTTTGCCCAGCGAACTGAATGGAGGAGTGTCTGAACGGTAAAGGATCGGTGTCGCCCGAAGCGACAATTTGCGATTCGTCATTGCAACGAGAGACAAAATTTCGCAATATGCCGATGTTCATCGTGTTTATTCTGTAAATATCCGCGTTGTTCTGTCGCGCGCGACAAAGCTTCCGACAGGGAATATTTGCCAGATGTCATCTAAAGTCGAAGTTAATTTACGCAACTTTCTTGAGAAGTGAAACACTTGTCTCTCTTTTTCTACAATAGCTACATATTTAAAATAGTGTCTGTGTAATTAGGACTTAATAGTATAATTAAAAAACCTTTGAGCTTGGAAATATCGGAAATCTATTTAAAATTTAGCGATACTTAAAATTAATACACTTTCAAACTATTAAATGAGAATGCATGCTGGCATAATCAATACATCACAAAGATCATTAAGCGACACGTACACGGTAAATTAGATGTCGCCAATAATATGAATTCCGCAACATTAAATGAAGATAATAAATTATTATATCAAATTCGCAAAGAATGGTAAGAGTAATATCGCCATAAAAATCCGCTCGATCGAATAAAGATGTAACATGTTATAATTATGATTTAAAAGAAAATTAGATAATATACTGACAGTTCTTAATTGCAAACGATGACTGACTATCGAATGCATTTTCGCCATTTAAACTGTAAATCTCGTGATTGATTTGATTCGATCGCTACAATAACGCTCGTCGGAAGTCCAATAGCATTCTAGAAGGCGCAATTTTCATCTTGCACTTTTGCCAGGCGACTCACGTAGCGGCTAACGAAATTACATCTCGCGTCGCCAACCGGGACATCGGCTAAATACGTTTCCATGGGTTTTCGCGAGGGCGGGAGCAGAGAAGGGGCGCGAGATGGGAGGAAGGGTACTTGACGGTGGTAAATCTGATGGGACGGACGATGGTGAGAATCTGAAGGAACAGAAGGGGCAGTCAGGGTGTGACGAGCTCGGCAGACAACGTCCAAGAATAAGGTGTTGGTGGTGCGTGTCTATATTTGAGTTGCGGCGGGATGAGAAGACAGGGGCGCGACGGAAGGGAGGATAGGCTGCTGGCAGATGTAATCAAAGTTTGCAGACAACCGCCCCGAACGAGAGCCTCTGTGAGGAACACGAGGAAGGGGTGGAACACGGGGGATACCGTCGCGGGATCGGCCGGATATCCGGTCGTATCTCACACGCGGCGCCGCACGCCGCGGCGTGTCGATACGCCTGCTTAATGTCGTAGAAATGTCTCCGGCGGAGATAAGGGAGAGAATCGAGCCGCGACAAGGTGAGACGAGTCTATGGGGAGGATCGGATACTGGCGCGAGTCTCGATTTTCTCTCGCGAGTGGAGCTATTCGCCCCGTTCTTCCCGGCGCGCCGGGGGGATCTGGGAATCGAATGATTTATGGGTAGTGATTATATTTAGACTTCGCGTGCCCGCGTACCGATATCGTGTATATCTGTATGTGCAACTGTAAGGAAATATCGCGACGTACATAAACCGCTATTTACCATACGCGGGCCGGATGTTTGGTAGATGCAAAGTAATTGATCGATCGTGATATTGACAGATAACGATGATAATTTGTCACATGCTAAGTCTTAATAGTTTACAATTCCAGTTTATTTGATTTCAGTTTGATATGCAATATTTATGCTAAAGAAATTAACTCGTTCACGTCATTATGTGACTTATAATTATAATTTAGAATATAAAGTACAGGATCTAAAAGAAAATGTATAGAATTTAGAATATTGAATTATTTAAAAATATTTAACTGGTCTCTAAATTTGACTGTACTGTCAAAGGTCTCTAATATATTTTATGTGTGCATTATATACATTAATTGCAAAATTCATTACAGTGAAAGAGATGATTAAAAACTATAGTCCGGTCTTGTGATAATTTTTTTTTTAAATTTGTTTGTTTTTTAAATTTGATTGTGCTAACGCGACTGTTAAATGAAACTAAATAAAATTAAGCTTTACTTAATTTGTTCCAATTCTATCTCATCACCTTTGTATAGTAGCACTAAGAATTTAATTGGTAGATGTTCTACTTTCTTTTAATTATTTTTCGCAATTTATTCTCGATACAGTGAAATATATAAGTTATACGAGTACGAAAGTTCTCGCAATTCACGCGCGACAATGTGCTTCAGTTTGTTTATGTTGCACAACTTTTCTATGAAGGTACGAATCCGACGTGTAATAACGCACACCTTGTGGCAATAATATCCGCCTGCAGGCCGATTTATTTTCCTGGGAAAATATGGTCTTCGCCCGATAGATCCGTATTCTAGATTTCTAGCGCATTCGCAATGCCTGAAATCGCAGATCCAGATAAGTTGAATATTACATTTAGAGTGACTGCTCATTTCTGCGATTGGACCTCTGCTCCATCTCTCCCTCAGATGTAAAAATTGCAGAACGAGTAAAATGAAGAGCGGACAGAGATAGCTGCACGGCGAAAATATCGTGTCAGATAAGAAAGAACGCCGCCGTGCTCTCTCTTTCTCTCTCTCTCTCTCGGGGATAAAAATATAGTCTTCTGCATGTCGGCGCAGAAATGCAAATGGAATCTCTTGATTGAGTTTAGCGGCGCGAGGCTTCGACTTGATCGTGTCTGGATAGAGACGAAGATAAAAAAAAACGGAGGGGCATCGCGAGTCGATTTGACGTATCGACTGCTTTCCGTTTGACTCGCTATTTTCGAATCCTGACAGATGGAACGGAAAGAATGTAATCGGCGCATGGTGCGTTCCATAAGTGAACAATTGGACGGCTTACAAAAACTAGACATCACTTATAATTGAAATCTTGCTCCTGATATCTTGATGCTTCGTTAAATTGCAAGAATTTAAATGTCATTAAAAAAAAAGAGACATTACGTTTACTTAATATAAACTTTCTAACATGCGAGCAACACAATTTGCATTACTATCTCGCCGGATAATAGATGACACAAACTTCTGTGCGTATTACGAGACAATAATAGTACAATTGTGAGAGTTGAAAATGAGGACCGTTGATTCACAGCATAATAGTTTGGCGCGGAAAGCGGATGGCATTTACTGACTGTCGTTTTGCGCTTCGTCCCAGAACAATGCAATTAACATGGTGTTTAAACTTAAGCTTTGGCCGCATTACCGTGGAAACTTATTGCGGCGAAAGAGGTTGAAGCGCAATAAACACACGCTGACTTCTGAAATATTCAGACGGGGATTCTGCGCTGTAGCGTAGCGTCGCCGGGTACGCGTTTGAATTTATCGGGCTGGCATGCGTCCAGATGAAATTTCTTTTTTGTCTCGCACCGGCCGGTCGTTCCTCACCACGCGCCGCTCCGCGCGCGCGCGTGTCAACCCGCGTGTAAAACCAAATATTAACGCCCGGATGTAAAATCGTCCTCGTATGCCATGTGTATTTACGATGTGATATGGTGACGTATCAACCATGATGTATTAGCTACGTGGCATTTTATGTATGTGAAAATATCATAAAATAAAAGACGAAGGAACTGTCCGGCAGAGACGGGAAGTGGTCGGGAGCTCGAGAATCGATAAAAACATGACATTTGTCGTAACGATACCGCAAGAGTTGCTTCCACATGAATTTCTTATTATTGCGTCGTAATGACAACTGTAAGGAAGTCTATAAAGACGCAAGAAATGTTGCATGACTTGAATCAAGATGTTTCTCAATATATATTATATAATATATATTACTGAGTCGACAAGGCACACAGGGGATA
>NW_012026819.1:3178066-3185622 GCF_000956235.1 Wasmannia auropunctata | reverse complement strand
AGTTAATATAAAGTCATTCTTTAGTCATTTGAAATCTAGATTTTAATCATAATGTAAAAAATGACATAAATTCGGTCAATTTGACGTCAAATTGATATTATTTTGACTTTTCTGTTCTCCTTGGGGCTTTGCATAGGGACTGGAAACGCAACATCAGATGACACTATCATTGTACATACAGACGCGGATTGGGCTAATAACACATCAGATCGTAAATCAATATCAGGCTATACCATTTAGTGGAAGGGAAACCTTCTTTCATGGTCTTCACAAAAACAACAGACTCTTACCTTATTATCAACCGAAGCAGAACTGCTAGCAATGTGCGAAGGAATGAAAGAAACTATTTGGCTAAATCGACTACTTGAGGATTTTGAAGTGATAATACGTAAACCTTGGATATGTTACGAGGATAATCAAAGTACCATTGCCTACTTACGAAATGAAAAACATGATAAGCGACTCAAACATGTTGACGTTAAATTTTATTTTGTTAATAAGCTAATAGAAAATGAGAAGATGATTGTGATCTACAAAGCTAGCGAATATATGTACGCAGACATGCTAACCAAACCACTCAGTGGACAGAAGATTAAATTTTTTCTCACTTATATCAGATTAATAGAACGCTAATACTCATGTTGAGGGGGAGTGTAGTAATCTCACGTTAAACTATATAGAGTATTCAACATTCGTTGGATTTTCTACACTTTTGTTTTAATTTTTGATTGGTTACATTCAAAGAATGGCGCTCTTCTTTCTGTTGCTTTAATATTTTATTTTGGTAAGGACGAAGAGGGTGCTATATGGTCATTTAATTTGAGTCTTTGTTTTATTGCCTACCTATGTAATGTAAGTTTCTGTTCTTCCTCACTTGTCGTCGTTGTAGAACATAGAATACACTAAGGTCGCATTTCGAAAAGGAATAAGTATCAGTTTATTATACTAAAAACGAGTACCACTTTTGTTCAGTATCATTGCATGAGCATCACCATACTATCTAAATTACAACAAAATCCAAGCCCTACATTTTGGCAACGGTTTCACATCCAAAATTCAAATTGAGATGGCTGATTAATAAAAATAACAATGATGAATACGAGATGGTACAAAGTTTATTTCTATCCGAATGCAAAAAGTTGTACCGACAAGAGTTCGGCACAAATGAAGAAAAGATCTCTTCAACAAGTAGCGCACAAATGAAGATCTCTTTAATACTTTCTTCAAGAGTTCCAGGCAAAATAATGTGACAGAAAGCAACATCGACAGCACAAAAAAGCAAAATATTGTAAAAATGAAATGCTTACGCTATTTTGAAGATAAATGCGACTGTCAATTCCCTACTGAATTATACTATAATTCAGAAAATGTTTAGACAGTACAATACTATTCTGCCGTCCTCGGCACTTGTTGAAAGACTTTTCAGTGCAGGTGGTCTAATTTTAATCCCTCGGAGAAATCGAATTTCCGACGAAACATTTGAAATATTGTTAATGTTAAAAAAACATGATTATTAAACGTGACAATTAAATATGTTATAAGTATTTCATACTGCATATTTTATTTTATATTTAAACTAATTTGAAACATTATTATACACGGAAAAAACGATTTTGTTGAAAGATCTAAAAATTTTGTTAAAAACAGATCTAAAAATAATTTTTTTAAATTATCAAAATAATTTGTTGGACTGTTAAAACTGATAAGCATTGCTATAAAACGTTTTGATATTTTAGCAATTATTTTGATTATTGAACAAAAATTATTTTCAGATCTGGATTCAGCAAAAGTGTTCTTTTCGTGTAGTTTTATAAGAAACATGTCAATATTGGCAAATATCCAAAGATATTATATTATAAATATTTTATTTAGTAATACATTTTTATAAGTACTGCATAAGTTTAAAATAATAATAATAAGAAACATGTCAATATTGGCAAATATCCAAAGATATTATATTATAAATATTTTATTTAGTAATACATTTTTATAAGTACTGCATAAGTTTAAAATAAAACAAAATTCTTTTTCAGTGTATTTTCTTTTCTTAAGAAGTACCTAAAAAAGTAACTAAACTTTTCGGGTACTTCTATACTGTATCTATCTCTAGATAATGTTTTAAAAATGCACCTCTAATTAAATAATTAAAAGATAATGACTCTTTAATTAACAAATATTAAACAGATGACAAAGGCAGTTATTATTCACGATACTTTCTCTCGGGAAATTGGAGGTAGACTCACCGATGTGGAGCATGGAAGTTTATAACTGTAATGATAACTAATTTGCGCTGAAGATGGCTTGATAGAAGCCGAAACGTTCGCTAAGGATTTAATGTAAGGAATATTAGAATAAACCAAGAATATATACGCACCAAGAACTGCGTGGGACTCTTAACTACCTTTGTCATCTAATTAAATACTTTTCCCATACAAAACTTATATCTATATCTAGATATTTTTTAACAGATACTTGTTACAACACTATCCCTTACTGGATAGAGACTGGTTTCGTCAAAACAAGTTACGTCCAAATTGGAGAAGCGATATTTTACAGGTAAAAGCTATTGGAGAGAAGCAAAGCTCAGTTTTTAGAATAAGGGAGGAATTTAGTCAGGTTGACAAAAATAAAAAAGGAAGTATTGAAAAATTTGAAGTCAATAATGTACTTAAGGAAAAGATAGTTTTTAAAAAAGGTTACGGCATTTTATACAAGATTTTAGAGGAAGTTGATAAAAAGATTGATGAATTTGTAAACAATAGGTGGTGGACGCCAGTTCGATACAGCGAATGGGCTTCTCTGCTGGTGGTAGCAGATAAAAAAGCCGGCGGGGTACGTTTATGCTTAATTATAAGGGGACGTTTAATCTCAATATTGAAAGAGATATGTATCCACTCCAAAAATAGATGATATTTTAACTTCCTTGTCAGGAGGGAAAGTTCTTTCTTTAGATCTTTTGTCAGCGTTCACGCAAGTCAAATTGTCGAATGAGAATAAAATATTACTATTAAGTGTACAACTTTGCTTCCGTCGTTTTCCTATAGATAGCTTTAGTGGTAAGTGGTAGTCAAAATAAATAAATCATAAACATCATACAATAAACTTGGGCATCTGTCAACATAATTTCATAGAAACATTAATCGATTCGTGTCTGCATCATAAAGTTATTCTCGATTGAAAATGTCAGTTTACGAGTCAAATTCTTGTCATTTGCGGGAGGTTTTGATTTTCTGCTTCAATGTGAAGAAATCTGCAGCTGAGGTTCATCGAATGCTCTCAAATACTTATGGTGAGACCGCTATTAGTAAAAGAACGTGTCGTGAGTGATTTTAACGCTTCAAGAACGGTGATTTTGACGTCGAAGACTGGCACAGCGGTGGAAGAGAGAAGGTTTTCGAAGATGCTGAATTAAAGGCATTACTTGATCAAGACTCGTGTCAAAATCAAGAAGAATTGGCATGATCATTGGGAGTGACTCAACAAGCCATTTCAAAACGCCTCAAAGCCATGGGAATGATTCAGAAGCAAGGAAATTGGGTGCCGTACGAGTTGAAGCCGAGAGATGTTGAACGACATTAGTTTGCTTGTGAACAGCTGCTTGAAAGGCAAAAACGGAAGGGATTTCTGCATCGCATTGTGACTGGGAACGAAAAATGGGTTCATTACGATAACCCCAAGCGCAAAAAATCATGGAGAGTTCTCGACCATGCTTTCACGTTGACGGCCAAACTTTTCGCAAATGACGAGAATTTGGCTCGTAAACTAACATTTTCAATTGAGAATAACTTTATGAGACACAAATCAACTAATGTTTCTATGGGGCTATGTTAACAGATGCCCAAGTTTATTGTATAACGTCTATGATCTATTTATTTCGATCACCACTTACCGCTAAAGCTATCTATAGGAAAACGGCGGAAGCAAAGTTGTACACCTAATAGTAATAAATACGCATAAATGGTTGTTTTCTCTCAACAGACTGCTCTTTAGAGTGAAAATTACGTGTGGAAACCGAATTGTAATTCCATAAAAATTGCGGAGGTGTTGTGATTATTATATGAAGAATATCGAGGTATGGTGTGAGTGAAATGGCTAGTTAAATCACATGTTCATTGGCGTAACATGAATCATAATATAGAAATTATGATAAAGCGTTGTTTGACACGTCAGTTGTTACAAAATGTTCCGAAGTCAAAAGATCTTATAAAATGAAATGATACTAATTGAGTATGGAAAAGAGTACATGTTGATTTTCTAGGGCTGCGTTCAGAAACTACACCTAGCGGGTGATTACTAGGAGTCGGGGTGAGTGGAGTGGCAGGGATAAGGTGTTCTCTCGGGTGGGTATATTTTTGAACGAAATACGTGCCACGTAACGCGCTAAACGAGAATGGGTTGAAATAGATTTTTTAAAAATTCATTTTGAAGTTTACGAATGCGTACCTCTGAAAATTTGAATCCATTTCAATATCCAATGCCCTTGTATTTATTTATTGGAATTGCATAAGCACATTTTCTATGCCATTTAATCCAAAAAAATTCAGTTTTAAAAAGTAAATCGTGAATACTAGTTAATTCAAAAATTCTATCTAAATATACAGGGTCTCTTAATAGGTGTATCACCGCTTATGGGTAGATAGAATGGACTAAACTGAATCGAAAAGTCCTCTACCATTTTGCAAAATTTAAATATTTAAAATATTAAAACGCAATATTTAAAATATTAATTTTTGAAATCGCCGAATGAGCGAGTATCCGTTCGGCGAGTCCGGCCCACTGCCAATACTAGCGCGCGATCGTCCATCGAACGCGATTGCCTACCGCGAGGCACGCGGCGAGCGGGTAATTGTTTACAGCGAAAATGGCTATGCGTTCGAGCGGCTCATGACGCTGGATCCTCGCTCTAAGCTGATTTTTCTCCCATCTTTTTTAATTGAATAAAATTTCTTATAATAATTATAAAAATGTATTTATTTTGGTGTGTACGCACATTCGTGCGTATGCATGCGTGCATGCATGTACGGCAGCATAAGCGGCGTGCGATACAAAAATGTCAAAAATTACGCCTCGAAAATTAATACTGGTTAACGATAAAAATGTGTTCTATACCAAAATAACCAATTTTCATTAATTTTATAGTGCTGACGGCTAACGAATATGTCAATAAAAATTACCTTACCTTCATTCCGTCCTACTCCTCTTCCACTCCACCGTTTCCTATTCGTATCTCTCCCAAAACCCTCCTAAATTCCTTTTTGTCTTTCTTATTCCATACCCATCTCCTTATTCCTCCCGCCTCCTTTCCTTCCTTTACTCTGTTCTCCTTATCCCTTCCTATCCACACCACCAAGGGCTGGTTGTCCGCACAGTCCTCCATTGTCATTCCTTCCACTATCTCTTTGGTCTCCATGCTTCCTATTACGTAGTCTATAACCGACCCTCCCCTCCCCCTGTGTACGTCCAATTTCGATCCCTCGCCACATTACCGTTAAATATCACCCATCCCACCTTCTCTATACCTCGCAACAACACCCTTCCCTCCACTTATTTTCTTATCTCTTGATCTATTTCCCCCTTCCCCTTCCTCCCAGTTCTGCTCCTCCACTCCCTCACCCCTCTCTCCCGTTCTCGCATTAAAATCCTCTCCTATTAATGTTCTTATCCCCTCCTCTCTTCCGTCCATCCGTCCTCTCATAGTCTCTAACTTCTTGTCCAGATCCTCAATAACATATACTCCTACTATTCTCCACTTTTCCTTATTCCACCTCAGCTACCATTATCCCTTCTCCCTATTTTGTATCCATCCCTTCCATCTTAATTTCTGCTCTCACTCCTTTCAACATCTCTCCACCGCCCTCTCCTTTTTATTCCTCTTTTTTGCCAGCTGCACCCTCCATCTAAAGTCTCTCGGTAAATATTCCCTTCCTTTTTCCCACCCTCTTTCGTCCCATCACGTCTCATTTATTACAATTATGTCCCAATCCCTTATCTCTCCCCAGAAATTCCTCCCCTTGTTTGCTAGTCCCGCCACTTTGCAAAAAGCTGCTTTATAACTCTCACTCCCCTCAATCCCTCCATAACTCCGTTCCTCCCCTTCCCCTTTTACCCCGCCCTCCCTTCTCCTTATAATTCTCCTTCTATCCCCCTTTCTCCCTCTATGTTCCTCCCTCCTCTCTCCTCGCCGTCCCCCCTTTCCTTCTTCTTCTCCCTGCCTCTGTACTCTCTCCCTTTTTAAACTTTTCCAGCTTCTCTCCTTTATATCCCTCAACTCATCTCTTTCCTCATCCCATCTCCACCATTCCCCATCTATCCATACTCGTTCCTGCTCCACTTTTACCCTTCTCCCTTTCATCCCTTCTTTCTTCGCCACCTGTTTCATGAATTTTCATTTAATTCTTTTTTCCTCTCATATTAAGTCCTCTATCCATCAATTCTTACTTTTCAGCCTCCATTTATTTACTAACATACTTCTCATTTCTTTAGTTACCACCCTTACCACTATCATATCCCCTTTTTTCCTTCTTCCTGCATCTATTTTTCTTATCTCCTCTACTTTAACTTCTATTCCTAGCTCCCTCAGTATTCCTTCAATTTTCTTTTTCGAGTTTTCCTTCTCCCCCCTTTAATCCTGTCACTAGCACGTTTTTTCTCTTATTTTCTCTCTTCTTCCTTTCCCATTTCTTCTCTAACTGCTGAACTCTTTCTCCTCATTCTTCCGTAACTCCTTCCTCGATCCTCTTACCCCTTTTACTCCCTTATCCTCTCTCGTATTCTTCCCTCCTCCTTCCCTCTTTATCCTCATCCTTTGCGCTATAGGGGACTTGTCCCAGAGCGCTTAATAAATTACGCTTTCTCTCCATCTCTCTCTCTCTCTCTCTCCCCCTTCCAACTCCCTTTCTATCTTTTCTATCTTTTTTTTAACTCTTCTCTTTCCCTGCCCCCAGCTCTCCTTTCTAGCTCTCAGCTCTTCCTTCATTTTCTCTATCTCCTTTCTCATTGCCTCCTTCTGCCCTTCTGCCACCTTTCCTATCTCTTCCCTCACTCCTCTTATCTCTTGCTTCATCTTCTCTTTCCATTCCCACAATAACTCCTTCAGCTCTCCTTCCCCCTCTTTTCCTTCCGGCGATTTCACCGTTTTCCTACTACGCTTAAAAGCACCGTCTGCCCCCTCTAACAACGGTCCCTTCTCCATTCGCTTCCTTTTTGTCTTCAACTCCTCTAAATTATCTGTCATGCTGTTCCTTCTTCCCCTTTCTAGTCCCTCCACGAAGTTATCCATCTCTATCTGTCGCCTGCTCCGCGATTGTCGTGTCGTTATCCTCCTACCTGTCGCCCCTCTACGCCTTACCTACTCCACGACTACTCTTTTCCTTCTACACCCGAGCCGCTCCTTCTGCACTCTAATCTCACTCTTCTACCTTCTCCACTTCCCTTATCCCCCTGCCCTTATCTCTTTCGCCCTACTTTGCCCTCACTTGTATGTACGCCCTGTCAGCACATCACTCTTCACTCGCACACTCTCTCCACCTCACTCAATCCTTCACTGTCACACTCCA
>NW_012026819.1:3170245-3178016 GCF_000956235.1 Wasmannia auropunctata | reverse complement strand
TATTGAAAGAACCGCTCCGAAATTAATCGAATTAATCGAATCTCGAAGTTCCGTGACGTAATCTGGTGACGGTCACGTGCTTATCCCCTCTACATTTTATATGTGCGCAATGGTCTACCACCGGACGAGCATACCCTTATGTTTGTATCATGCTCTACACTAAAAAGTGAAGCACCGAAGTACCATTTCACATCATTTCAGTGCTGTTTCATTTCAGTGCTGCCCTGAGTTAATGCTGCACTATGGACGATCGCATTTATCCGGAGACCGTGCTGCACTAGCACCATATCAGGGCAGCACTAGATAGCACTCGCATAGAATCAGTGCAAGTCTACGAATTCGTCATTAGGAGACTAGGCAAGAATGGATAAATCACCTCGTAGCAGTGTATAACGACTTGTATTTTATTCACTCGAGACGTAAGACGCACACGTCCGGTTACAATGAATCGTTCTTCTGGTGTCAACGGTGCCAGAAATATCTCAAGCGACCAATCAGGTGTCGCAATTTGTAAAGTGACCAATGAGAGGCGATCACAGATTCTTGAGGCTGTAGGCCCAATCACGAGCGCTAGGAACATCGAGCTGAGCGCCACGGGCGCGAACGTAACGCTATCCCAGCAAACCACAGTATATAATTTAGATGTATATGTAATATTACACAAGTGTCATAAATATTACATGTAATATTATTTGTACATGTACAGGTACATGTACAACGTACTGGTACGGCTTTATGTCAGCAACTTTGAATGTATCATTTATGTATCAGATATATATCAATGATATATAATAATTGCAATGTAACATATACGTCTTTTTTACATATTTCTATATATTACCCTGTTAAAAAATTTATTTTATTTTATTTTATTTTATTTTTAACATATTATTTTTAGAATTTACTTTGTGTTTACTATTCCGCATATTTTCTATTTTATTAATTACAATTTATACGCGTTTATAATTTTTGAAAACATCGAGATTTGAATCTGAAATCTCAAGAACTGCAGACTTGTACGCTAACGCTAAGCTAATGATACTTTGTACAAAGGACTTATTCTTTTCATTATATATTCTCGTGTTTAAACAAATACTAACAGCCAACTTTAATAGCGGCGAGATACGACTCAACGTTGGTATTCAACGGTATTCAACCGGACGGATACGCGTTTATTCGCCAATCTTTAAAAATTAATAGTTCGTTAACGATTGCGAATTTTGTAAAATGGTACAGGACTTTTCTGTTTAGTTTAATCTCCTCTAGCAGCTAACAAGATTTGATACGGTTATTACCGGACATCCTGTATGTAGCAATTCAATTTTAAACCGATAGAGCAATCTGGATTGTATTCGGAGAAATATTTTTGTTTTATATTATCTATATAGTATTTAAAAATATAGATGTAAAATAAAAATAAAATAACACAAAAAGCGCTAATAGCATCTCTTTAAACGTATGATGCTGAAAATTAGAATAAATCTATCATATTTGTAATATATTTTATATGTCCCAGACAGCATAGGATATCCTATGGACATCTGTTTTATGTCCATTTCTGATCGGGATATACATGAGTCTTATAAGCTTGTCCATAGAATACACATTTGTGGATACTATAGGGATATTCCCAAAAGAACAAGTTTGTACGTCCATTATGCTATCCTCATTTGTACATACGTTATCTATAACATATCCGTGTTAACAAAATATTTACCGGAAATACTTAATATATACATATGTATGTATTAAACAGAAATTTACATTCGCTGAATAGTTATTTAAATTATATTAATTAATGTTAATAACTATTTCATGATAAAATCTTATTAAATTTCTTTCATAACTACGAAATATAATATAATTATTGTTTGGATAATTTTTTTATAAAAATGTAAAAAAAATGTTTGCATACATTTAGTATTAGACGCTAATCGCTTCTTATTAATTCAATACAGTTTTACATTATGTTGTATTTATTATTTGTATTTTATTGTAATTTGGATTATCATGTTATTTTGTATGTTAACATTTATAAAAAAATAGCAGTATAAAAAATTTATCTTTTTTATATATCAACTTTATATTGATCTGATCTATCACGGATATGTATCCATTAACATCAAGAAATCATGGATCATTACGAAATGTCTGCAATTCCCGATCACAGAAGTTAAGCAACGTTGAGAGCAGTCGTGGCTTGGATGGGTGACTGTTAGATTTGAATATTAATTTCGGAGGAATAATCCCCTTGTAAACATTGTAAATTGTTTTTTTTTAATACTTT
This sequence comes from Wasmannia auropunctata, assembly GCF_000956235.1. Taxonomy (NCBI): domain Eukaryota; kingdom Metazoa; phylum Arthropoda; class Insecta; order Hymenoptera; family Formicidae; genus Wasmannia; species Wasmannia auropunctata. Next base: position 3,175,729 of record NW_012026819.1, on the reverse strand, counting down.
TTATTCTAATTTTATATACGTTTATTTAATCGTTATTTTTTATTTTTTATATCCTATGGATACGTCAGAGATTCTTAGTTTGTCCACCAATTTCATAAACAGATATCCCATGGGCGTCCAATGGATGTCCGAAGGATCTAAAATGAATAGCTTATGCATATCCTCAATGTTCTTCAAGGACGTCTTATGGATGTCCATAGGATATCCGTGTGCTATCAGTAGTAACATTTGTTAAATTGCTGAAAGATTACAATTATTCCATCTATGTTATGTATTTTAAGTTACGTGTGAGTTTTATTACATTTTAAAGTAATTGTTATGTATTATATATACGTAACAAAAAAATATAAATAAAGATTACAATTGTTCCATCAATGTTATGTATTTTGAGTTACGTGTGAGTTCCATTACATTTTTAAGTAATTGTTATGTATTATATACGTAACAAAGAAATATATTTTTGTTCTTCTAAAGTGCCCTTAAAATTATATTGCATTTACACATCATCTCTATAACCATGAAATATATCATTGTTCTTTCCATATGCTCCCTTAGTTATATTACAGTTATGTATTACAGGTTTGCTGGGATGTTACCAACATAAAATAAACTACTAGATATGCAAACGCTTCTTACAATAGGAAAAATTATAAATAGCATAAATATTAAATGATACAAATATAGATTATATTTAATAAAAGTTTATTTCTTTAATTTATATCGCTTTGCTTTTTTTCATAAAGTTCAATAGCTTGTTTAAATATTGCATTTCTTTGCACATGTCTTATATCTTTACCTGATATAATCCTATTTATGGTTTTACAAAAAGTGTATAAATAGAATTTTATAATTTTTTGGATTACAGTATGTTTTAATTCTTTCTTATGTTCATTACATTTTATAAAGTCTAAATTTAATTTTTCGTTTAAATGAGCTTGTAATAAGGCAGAAACATTTCTGCAAAAACATAATGAAGAAATATTTTTGTTTAAAATATTACTAGCTTCAGTGAATGCACATTTCAAAAAGACATAGATAGATAAGTTCATGAACGTTTTTCTTTTACGTATTCTCTGTGAATTATTTGCATTTACTCTTCGCATGTAGTATCTGACGTTAAAAGACTCTGTTTACATTTTTCACAATTTTAAATTGTTTTAAAGATAAAACTTGTTTTGCAATCCAACCAGCAACATATGCTTGGCTGTTTTTATTAGGTGAAATTTTATGGACAATTGTTTTATGTGTAATTTGAGGTAATTCAATATGATCTTTTTCCACTATTTGTTCACTATTATTTACTTGATCATTTGTTATAAATTGCTTTAACGTAAAAAGTAAATCGCCGTCATTTTCATTTTTGCAATTATAACTTACAGAGCGTTTTGAAGTTAAATTATTTATTACTAATGTTTTATATGATCCAGAGAATTGACTACATGAGGGATTAATGTTTCGACGTCCGTGGCTACGAATCATTCTAAAAAAATTTTCTTAAGGATCTTGATTTATATTTCGTGTTTTTAAAAATTGGATGCCTGCGATTATTTTCCATATGTTTCCAAATCCACGTAAAGTTTTAATCCAATTTTTAATGATGGTATGCATTTAACTGGTTTCTTGGATCTACATATCGCATGTCAGACAATAATTTAATAGCATATGGCCAAAAGTGATGACGTTTAATATTTTTTGTTACTGCAGCGCGTAAAGGAGTTTGTGGATGCAAAGAATGTGCATTCACGAAATCAAAAACTTTATTTAAAAAATCTAATATCATTGCTGTATCATATCCTGCTTTGTTCGGTTTTTGTAGCGGACTAATCTGTGAATCGACAAATCCTTCTGCAAAGATAAAGTACATACAAATATATTATTCAATTTATTAACAATTTAATTATTAATTAATTATTATTTTAATTTATTATTATTTATTTTAATTTATTTTATTTATTCAATTTATTTATTTATTATTTTTATGCTCCCAACGGCAATATAACAAAGCGATAAATGCAGCCAAAAGGAACAGCTGGAGAAACTTCTGCGGAGACATCGAAAACGCTTCGGAAGCATTCAGGCTCTGTAGAATTCTTAGCAAAGAGGGCTCATCTCACCTGGGCTGCCTTAAGCTCCCCAATGGGAATGCTCGGGACGGCGTCCTGGAGGACTGGGCAGCAGGCCTCGAGCTCTACCTCCTCAACCGGGGGACGGAGCCCACGTGCGTGCGGTGGAACGGAGTGTCCATTGTCGATCTGACATGGGCCACTCCCCTTGCTGCGCGCTACGTGAGGGGCTGGAGGGTGGCGACCGAAATGAAGGATCTCTCCGATCATTGTGTTATCACGATGGAGGTCGCTGTCCGCACACCGCTGACACCCGCGAGGGCCGGCCCTGCGCCCGGTGCACGTCGATGGGCGACGAAAAGGATGGACCCGGACAGATTCCAAGCGGCCGTGGTGGTCGGCTATTGGGCTGACGATGGCCGGGATCTGTCCGAGATTTCCTTCGAGGAGGAGATCGGGCGGGTCCGGGAGATAATATAAGACGCATGTGATGTGTCTATGCTCCGGATCCGTCCCTCCTGTCGCCGACCCGCGCATTAGTGGACGGAGACCGCCAAGCTCCGGCACTCCTCTGTTCGGGCCAGAAGGGTTTACACACGCGCCCGGCGTCGCGGAGATGTGGAGGAGATCGTCGGATCGTACGAGGCGCTCGGGGCGCCCTGCGTCTGGCGATCCGAAAGGAGAAGGCCAGGGCGTGAACCGAGCTAATAGCCGATCTGGACAGAGACCCGTGGGGGCGTCCCTATCGCTTGGTGCTTAACAAGCTGAAACCGTGGATGCTCCCGTTGACAGAGACCCTGGAACCCCGGTTCCTCGACGGCGTGGTGGGGACTCTGTTTCCAACCAGGGAACGGGAGATCCCCCCGCGCGGCAACCGCTCCGTGGTGGAGGGGTGGTCGGAGGAGCTGGAGGTTTCGGGATTGGAACTGGACCGCGCCGTTCGAGCCCTGCGGGGCAAGCCCAAGGCTCCGGGCCCGGACGGCGTGCCAGGTCGCGCCTGGGTCCTGGCGAGTGATGACCTTGGCGACCGCCTGAGGCACCTGTATACCAGGTGCCTCAGGGAAGGAAGGTTCCTCCGGCCATGGAAGGTGGCCAACCTTGTCCTCCTGCGCAAGAAGGGCAAGCCCGCGGAAAGCCCTTCCGCGTATAGGCCGATTTGCTTGCTGGACGAGGTCAGTAAGACCTTCGAGAGAATCATCTCGAACCGCCTCGTCCGGCACTTGTCCCGGGGAGATGGTCCGGATATATCGCCAGACCAATATGGAGGCTCGATCCACTGTCGATGCAATCAGATGTGTCAGGGGTCTCTCGGAGTCCATGGTGGCAGAAGGGGAGGTGGTAGTTGCAGTGGTGTTGGACATTTCCAACGCCTTCAACTCCCTCCCCTGGGGCCGGATCAGGGAAGCGCTGAACTACTTCCAGCTGCCCTATCTGGTCGCCACCGTGGAGGACTACCTCCGGGACAGGAGGCTGGAGTTCGTCGATAGAGACGGACTCCAGCGCGGAAGGGCATTGTCGTGCGGGGTTTCGCAGAGCTCCGTGCAAGGGCCCCGTCTGTGGAATCTTGCTTTCGACACAGTTCTGCGGGCGGCCGTTCCTCCCGGCGCGCGGGTTGTCTGCTACGTGGATGACACGCTCGTGCTCACCGGTGGGGATGGTTGGGAGGAGCGCGGTCGCCAGGGTGAACCATGCCGTGGCGTGCGTAGTCCGCGCTATCGAGGCAATGGGGCTGCGCGTGGCGCCCCAAAAAACGGAAGGCCCTGTTTTTCCACGGGTCTCGGGGGGCGCCGCCGCAGTCCTCCATCAGGGTAGGTCCCGATGATCCCGGTGGGGCCGACGATAAAATATCTAGGCCTCATCCTGGACAGCAGGTGGGGGTTCGGCAGACATTTTGAGCTGCTGGCCCCAAGGTGGGCAGGAGGGCGGACGCGTTAGCCCGTCTCCTGCCCAACCTACGTGGTCCGAAGGCCAGTGTACGAACAATGTACATGGCCACTGTCCTCTCCGGGCTAATGTACGGCGCCCCCATATGGGCGGGCGAGGCTGGGGCCAACAAAAAGATCCGCCATCTCTTATATGGAGTCCAGCGGAGGATGGCCCTATGACTGACCCGGGGGGTACAGGACAGTGTCCCACGCGACCCTGGTGAAGTTAGCCCCAACATTAAAAAAAATTAAATTTCTTTAGCCTATTCAATTGCTCATCATTTGCACATGTATGCACATTTTGATTTTTCGTTTGCACATCCTTAGTTCAAAAGTTATTAAAAAAACAATTTTGGGAGGGCCAACTTCATGATAGCCCCCCAACTACAAGCGAATTAACTTCAAATAAGCTCAATCGATAGATTTTCGTTTGCACATTCCGAAACACATTGATTTTTTGTTTGCACATACTTAGTTAAAAAGTTATTAACAATTAAAGTTTCAAAAATAGTCGATTTTGGTAAATAAGTTCCAAACACGGTTATTACGTTTAAAATGGTATTAATCGATAAGTTTTCGTTTGCACTTTTCGAAATATATCGATTTTTTGTTTGTATCTTTTTAGTTTAAAAATGATTAAAAAAACAATTTTGAGGGGGCCAACTTCACGATAGCCTATTTACGAGCAAATTAATTTCAAATAGCTTAATCGATAGATTTTTGTTTGCACTTTTCGAAATAGATCGATTTTTCGTTTGCACACCTTTAGTTAAAAAGTTATTAACAATTCAAATTTCAAAAATATATATATTTTTGATAAATAATTTTAAAACATGGTTATTACGTTTAAAATAATATCAATCGATAGGTTTTTGTTTACACTTTTCGAAACAGACCGATTTTTCGTTTGCACACCCTTAGTTAAAAAGTTATTAACAATTAAAGTTTCAAAAATAGCCAATTTCGGTAAATAATTTCAAAACATGATTAATACGTTTAAAATGGCATTAATCGATAGATTTTCGTTTCCACTTTTTGAAACAGACCGATTTTTCGTTTGCACGCCGTTAGTTAAAAAGTTATTAACAATTAAAGTTTTAAAAATCGATGATTTCGGTAAATAAATTCAAAACACGATTATTACGTTTAAAATGGAATTAATCAATACATTTATGTTTGCACATTTCGAAACAGATCGATTTTTCGTTTGCACACCTTTACGTAATAAAAAGTTATTAACAATTAAGATTTTGAAAAACGATCAGTTTTGGTATTAGGTGCTCAACTAAGTTCTCGCTGTTTGTCAATAGATGGCTCCAGCAATAAGTGCTGGTCGATTTTTACATATTCAAAACGTCATGAACCAAGCTCAGACATATGGTAAACAAACCGTTTTGACACATTAATGATTTTGTTTTGGCGTCATATACTTTTGGTTGTGTGAAAATGTCTGATTTTGTGCCAAATAATCGTCATTTGCGGAAAGTGTTGATTTT
>NW_012026819.1:3169329-3170195 GCF_000956235.1 Wasmannia auropunctata | reverse complement strand
GACCTAAAATTTTAGAATATAATTAAAAAACACATGATTTATTAAAATTTTATTTGTTTAAAAATATTCTTTATTTAATGAAAATTAGATATATATATTATATTTTTTTTTCAATGCAATATTTTTGTTAATTGTTTCAAAAGATAATAATTTGTTCTATATAAGATCAACGTTGCAGCAATATTAACAATCAATATAGAAAATTCAACATAGATTCAACATTGAAGCAACATTAACAATCAATATAGAAATCAATTTAAGCAAAAGCGAATGCAAGTGAAAGAAAAATAATAATATATTTCATTTGTAATAATAATAAGGAATTTAATAAATTCAATTGGAAATACAAGTTATTAACTTAGGAGAAGATTAAAAAGAAGAAGAAATACAAATACATGCATCGAAAAGATATAATACATCCATGATAAACAAAATTTATTTGAATTTTTAACCAGCGAGAATAAAAAGATAATAAAAATAATTATTAAATAATTATTTATTTGAGCTCTCTAGAATAAATCAAACACATTACGATAAAGGCCTATAAGAACTAACACGGATATCGGTGTATAATAGTTTTTACAATATCCAGCCACACGTGAATTGCGCGCTGCATAATCATCGGATTTGAAAGACATCTTAATTACATTCCTTACGAAAAAGACGCACCGGCTAGGGATTGTAATTTGTGTAATCTAAATACTATAATAACTACAGGAAAATAACACAATAACCACACACAAATATTACAATAAACCTATGAGGTTTTTTCGCACTACGGTCAATGGATTACAGGAAAATATTACAGGGATTTACACGGATCACAGATCAAAGATTACCCAAGAAAATAAACCAGTAACTGACTA
>NW_012026819.1:3162949-3169279 GCF_000956235.1 Wasmannia auropunctata | reverse complement strand
AAGTTTATGGAGATGCTGCTCTAAGTGAAACAACGTTGCCGTGATTGGTTCCGTCGCTTCAAAGACGATGATTTCGATGTTGACGACCGTCTGCGTGAAGGAAGGCCAAAATCCTTCGAAGACGCTGAATTGGAGGCATTCCTCGATGAGGATCCGTGCCAAACGCAAGAAGAGCTTGCTTCAGCATTCGGAATTACCCGCCAAGCTATTTCCAAGCGATTGCATGCGCGAAAAACGGCCACAATACGAGCAGAGGCACGAAAAAGTGATTCTACAGCATGACAACGCTCGGCCTCACGTTGCCAACCCCGTTAAAACCTACCTGGAAACGCTCAAATGGGAAGTCCTACCCCACCCGCCATATTCCCCAGATATTGCGCCGTCCGATTATTACTTGTTCCGTTCGATGGCACATGGTCTGGCTGATCAGCAGTTCCACTCATATGAAGACATCAAAAAATGGCTTGATTCGTGGATAGCCTCAAAAGATGAACACTTACTGTAACGGTATTCGAGCTCTTCCAGAAAGATGGGAAAAAGTTGTAGCTAACGATGGGCAATACTTTGAATGATTCATTTTTTCACAATAAACATAAAAAAAACAGCGAGAACTTAGTTGCGCACTTAATAAATGAGTGCAAATACAGTTATTACGTTAAAAATAGCATTAATCATTAGGTTTTTATTTGCATTTTCTTCAGAAAGTAGATCAATTTTTCATTAGTACAGAAAAGCTTAAAGCTAAAACCTTAAAAGCTTAAAGCTTTTAAGAGGATGCTGAAAAGTCGGAATTACCGACAAATTACAGTTTAGTTAATTTCTCCGAATTGACTGAACGGAATTGAAAATCCTTTCAGAGGATTAAAATAGACATAAAATTGTGGTGTGAGACGGACAAATTTGTAGTAAAATCGCAAAAAATTGAAAAACAGATATCGCCTGACGTAAACATTTTATTATTGTAAAAGTTGTATAGCTGATATGTACAAAATGCTTACCTCTCACATCACAAAATACCTGAACGAATCATACAGAGCCTTTTGAGTTACAATTGAAAGCATAGAAAAAAAGATATCCATTAAATTGTAATTTGTGGTAATTCGATCGCTCGGCTAAAGTAAAGACAGCAAAAATTGCGTTTGGTAGTAAATGCCGGATTTTCCAAGAGATGGCACTTCAATAAGTTAAATAAGGACACGTGTTTGAGTGAGACCAGAAGATATTGTAAGAAGTTCATTTAAAGATACCACTGACACTGAAAAGTCTGCTTTATCGATCTTGTACAAATTTGGCCGACCTTTCAGCATCCTCTTAAGTTTTTAACTAAAGGTGTGCAAACGAAAAATCGGTCTGTTGCGAAAAGTGCAAACGAAAAAAATCTGTCGATTGATTATTTTAAACGTAATAACCATGTTTTGAACTTATTTACTAAAATCAACATTTTTGAAACTTTAATTGTTAATAACTTTTTAACTAAGGATGTGCAAACGAAAAATCTGTCTGTTTCGAAAAGCGCAAACAAAAACCTATCGATTGATATTATTTTAAACGTAATAACCATGTTTTAAAATTATTATATTTATCAAAAATATATATATTTTTGAAATTTGAATTGTTAATAACTTTTTAACTAAAAGTGTGCAAATGAAAAATCGATCTGTTTCGAAAAGTGCAAACGAAAATCTATCGATTAAGCTATTTGAAATTAATTTGCTCGTAAATAGGCTATCGTGAAGTTGGCCCCCTCAAAATTGTTTTTTTAATCATTTTTGAACTAAGAGGATGCAAACAAAAAATCGATATATTTCGAAAAGTGCAAACGAAAACTTATCGATTAATACCATTTTAAACGTAATAACCGTGTTTGAAACTTATTTACCAAAATCGACTATTTTTGAAATTTTAATTGTTAATAACTTTTTAACTAAGTATGTGCAAACAAAAAATCGATGTGTTTCGGAATGTGCAAACGAAAATCTATCGATTGAGCTTATTTGAAGTTAATTCGCTTGTAGTTAGGGGGCTATCATGAAGTTGGCCCTCCCAAAATTGTTTTTTTAATAACTTTTGAACTAAGGATGTGCAAACGAAAAATCAAAATGTGCATACATGTACAAATGATGAGCAATTGAATAGGCTAAAGAAATTTAATTTTTTTAATGTTGGGGGGCTAACTTCACCAGGGTTCCCACGCGGCAGCGACGGTCCTCGCCGGCACTCTACCGGCGGACCTAATAGCCGGAGCCTTTGCCGAGCGGCGGGCTCTGGCGGCCCGCCTGAAGGGTGTGCAACTAATGAGGAGGGCTGTCGACCTGGTTCGTAGGCAGGCGCGCGATAACGCGTTTGCGGCGTGGAGCGACCGCCTGTGCGAGCCGGACGTCGCTGGGACTCGGACCATAGAGGCTGTCCAGCTCATCCTCAAAGAGTGGTCTGACAGAGGATGGGGGGGTTTGACCTATCGCCTCACACAGGTGCTCACCGGGCACGGGTGCTTCGGTGAGTACCTGCTAGTGATGGGCGATGTTGCTTCGATTAATCGATATTCGATGTTTTTTAGAAATAATCGATTATTTTTGTCGATGTTTTTTATTTTGATTAATCATTAATCCGATGTTTTTAAATTCGATTAATTAATAATTCGATGTTTTTAGAACCGATTAATCGATATTTTTATATAGATTTATTAACTGCATTAGAGCATGTTATAAAATGTATTTGCATCATGCGTTAGAGAACTTATATAATAAGAGAGTCGACAATTTGTCACGTAATCTGAATCGCGCTATGCGTCCTGAGACTCCTGAGTCAATCAGCGCACAATTCGGATCACATGACAAGTTGTCGACTCTCTTATTATAGCCTCTCTAGGTTGCGTTTAACAGACAAAGTAGATCTGGGAGTTGATTGTATTTTGAAACGAGCTAAAAATTACAAAAATAAGCATAAATCATTGAGCGTGAAAGATCGCCATACACATTTTCCAGGAGCACATAAAATGCGTAACAAAGCATAAGCATAGCATAAAGCGGCTAGACCAATGAATTTTATGTAAATTAATATGGCGACTTTATGCTGGCTGCTCATTGGTCGAGCGGTCTTATGGTTATGCTATATTATACATTTTATGTATTCCCGGTTTAACCGAAAATGTGTACGGCTAACGGCAGCTTTCATTGATCCATTGATGACATTGATCTCTGCTGACTGTGATATCTGCTTTGAACGCAAGTCGCAAACTGCAATTATATTGTACGGCGTACGTCGTATAGTGCTGTTAATTACGCTCTCGTGAGCGTATATGTGTTTTCGAAAGAATAAACTTCAAATCTTAAAAGTGAGCTTAATAACCTCACTTTTATATTTTATCGTGATTCGTGTTATATCACCTCGTAGAGAGGTTGAAGGCTCAAAGCTATCACCTGGTGGCACACCAAAAAGACTTCACTCGACAGTGGCATTACTCATATTTTATCGATATCATCGATGTGTCAACTATCAAAGTTGGGTGTTTTGTCATTGCATACAATTTGAAGGATCCCAAATAAACGTATGTAATTTCTTCTTTTTTCTATACTGTTCTATACAATTCTATACTTAACTGTATTATACTGAGGTGCGTTTCGATTCCCTACACAGGTGCATCCAGGTATCATTTTATCCTTGTTTAACATTCAATGAACAATAAAAATAAAATGGTATGTGGATAGGGAATCTGAAGATTCTGAAATCTGAAGTATCGGAATGGGGAGTATCTCGATTGACCATGCTACGACTGGACACAACTACTCACAGTGACCGGTGCTTAGAGGTTTTCTAGTTTCAAGCATTGTAATTGCGCTGTTATTGACTTGTGTCCAATCGTAACGTGGTCAATCGGATACCATCTATCGGAACGCATCTCAATATAAAACATTAAAATCTAACAAATATAAAAGAATTTTATAATATAATTATGCTTTTTTTATTTTAATTGTAGATAAATATCATGAGTATGACATCGAAAAAAATTAAGAGCGATGTATGGAAATACTTCACAAAAGAGAACTCAATCTCTGCTAGATGTATTCTTTGCACAAAGATAATAAAACACGGAGGTAATACGACGAATTTGCACAACCATTATAAGAATGTACATAAAGTACATGTAGGATCCAAACCGACTGAACCGTGTTGGCCGAAGCGATTAAAAACGAAAGCTGCTGTAGACACAATTAACGAAGAGAAATTAAATACACATAATCAAAGACAAACAATGTCTATAATAGATATTTCTACTGACAGCAATATTGATGATCCAATACCAACAAGTGAACAAGATTTCTCTTCAGAAAACAGCATATCAACTGTAGATTCACTTCAGGGAGTCCAGGACTCAAAATTTAAAACTAAACAAAAGGTAATTATTTTTGTATATTCGAAGAGATTACTTTAAGAATTTTTTAGTGATGTTAAAAAGATACTTTTTATTTCATAGTTCTCTATTTAGATAATTTTGTATTTACATAATTCTGTAATTTAGGACATTATTTTTGACATAAAAAGATATTTATACTAAAATTAACGTTATTATTTATGATTATATGACAGTTTATTTTTTTCAGGTTAAATCGAGAGATTTTAATAGACTTACTAAAATTACAGAATCATTTACACGAATTAATTCTTTCATGGGTCAGTAAGATAAATTTTTTTAGTTAATATCTAATTGAATAAAATATAAGTCACGCTATAAAATATTTTGTCTTTTCTCTGTCTCACAGATGGTGGTTCTTCAGCAAACAAACTCACGAACTGTATTCATTTCATGATTGCATCAGAATGCAAAACCTACCACTATCTATCGTGGAAGGTAAAGCATTCAAACGTCTGATGAACACAGCTGTCCCGTTATACTCTGTTCCTAGCAGAAGAACCATTACTCGTCTGATTGATGCTAAGTATGATCTTCTAAAAGAAAGATTTAAACACGATCTGAAACTCGCTTCTACTTATACGTTAACGTGTGATATTTGGACGGATGTGGGCAATCAAAGCTATCTAGGCGTCACCGTCCATTATTTACAGCATGATTTAGTTTTGTCTAACGCGACGATAGGTGTTTTTCCACTGACGGAAAATCATACTGCTAATTATGTTAAAGAAACGTTATTATCCATAATAGAGTCATTTGAAATAGATATATCGAATATCACAGCTTTGGTCACCGACAGCGCTGCCAACATGAAAAAAGCGATCACTGATGGATTTGGTTCTACTAAACATTTGCCTTGCATCGCGCATGCTTTATCCCATTTAGTTCCAGACGCTATGAAACTGAGTCCTCGTATAACAGAAATTATCGGTAAATTAAAGTCTATCGTAACTCTAGTAAGACGGAGCGTCGTGGCATCTGACGAGCTCAAACGATTGCAAATACGTGATGGAAAAAGTGAAAATACAATATTAAAATTTAAACAAGTTGTTCCAACGCGTTGGAATTCGACTTACTATATGATTGAGCGTTTCCTACAACTAAAAGATTATGTATATCCTGTACTTTTAACGTGTGCAACGGCTCCCACAATACTTTCTCGTGAGGAAATTAATATTTTAGAAGATATTGTATTAATTTTAGGTCCGATCGAATTTGTTACTACCGAAATAAGCGGTGATTCGTATCCGACTAGTAGTTTAGTAATTCCTATTATTCACTGTATGGAAAGTAAAATAAAAAACTGCGTTCCCTTAACAGTTGAGGGCATTATATTCAAAGATAATATTTTATCTGAAATTCAACGACGCTTCAATGAAATTGAGTCGTATCAAATACTTGCAGTATCAACTCTTCTAGATCCGCGATATAAACGCATGCATTTTCAGTCACCGAGAGCTACTTCCGCTGCTTTATCATGCATTAACATTCAATTAAAATCAATTTCTACTAATAACACAAACAAAATAGAATGTCAGGAATCGCGAAGTAAGAGCAAAACTAATAAGTTTGATGTGTGGACTGTTCATAACAGTTTAATCGAATCATGTGTATCATCTATCGATGAATCTGGTGGCATGAATCTTGAATTACGACAATATTTAAATCAGCCACCTATCTCGCGAAATCAAAATCCATTTGAACATTGGCAGACACTTAAGCCTGCTTATCCGACACTCTTTACAATCGCAATGCGTTATTTATCTGTTGTTGCAACCTCAGTTCCTTCCGAGCGCCTTTTTTCAAAAGCTGGAATTATTAAATCAGACATAAGAAATAGACTTAGCGGAAAACGATTAAATTATTTACTCTTTTTGGGTTCACTTAGTGAACACATTTGGACACTTGACTAACAAAAA
>NW_012026819.1:3162481-3162899 GCF_000956235.1 Wasmannia auropunctata | reverse complement strand
TAAAAAAATAATGTAAAAATGTAAATAATTTTAAATTATAAAAAAATAAAATGTAAATGAAATAAACAAAAACAAATTACGTAAAAAAATATTTAAAAAATATATATATAATATATAATTTTTAAACTGGCCATCTGTGATTTTTATTAATTGCAGGAGTACTACGTATTTATATGACTATTACCGCGTATCATTAAATATTAATGTATATACATTATATATCACATTAATATATATACATTATATATCACTTAATACATATTTATATGTACATATGAATTAGAGTATGTATTATATTGTAACTTTTTTATAATATTATACATACTGTAGTAACAACACGTGTGTATGTTCCGATCTGTGTAATAACTAGTGATGGGCGATGTTGCTTCGATTAATCGATATTCAGATCGGAAGAGCA
>NW_012026819.1:3162052-3162461 GCF_000956235.1 Wasmannia auropunctata | reverse complement strand
TAATATTTATTAGATATCTATTCGATTTTTATGAAAATAAAATAAAAACCATTATAAAACGTTAAAAAAAAATTTATATATACGGTGTTTCCAAGGAATCATTCCTTCTAAACTAATATTTAGATTTAACGGTCACCCATCCAAGCCACGACCGCCACCAACGTTGCTTACCAACTTCTGTGATCGGGAATCACAGACACTTCGTGATGATCCATGATTACTTAATGTTTATATTACGGATATATATTCGTGATAGATCAAATTAATAAAATTATCAAAAATATATATATATCTTTTTATAAATGTTAACATATAATAATGATCGATAATCAAAATGACTAACATCGATTTCCATGTAAAGATTTAAATATCGTTCGTAAATGAACCTCGTTAGGAAATCAAGTTGAAA
>NW_012026819.1:3161378-3162032 GCF_000956235.1 Wasmannia auropunctata | reverse complement strand
TCCGCACATACGGCACGCTACGCTCCTGCGTACTCCGGCTAAGCGCGATCTAATTGATTAACTTTATTCGTTAATAACTCTGTAAATAATGGTCTGAGCCAAAATTGAAAGAGGAACTTTTAGTTCAAAATTTCATTCTCTTTCACGCCTTGAAATATTAATTAAGCGTTACGGGACACTCTGTATACTATATCGATCGATTGATGCGATGACAGCAGATCAGTGTGTGTTTAACGATATTTTTATTACGATTGGTTTCTGCACTTAAATCCAGAAAATCTAAATGAAAGCAAGAATCAATCATATTAAAGAATCACTGAGCATTCACCAATCTGTTCTCTCTGCTGAATGCATATATTTTTTCCAGTGACAAGTGAAGTTATTGTTACCGTGTGTCTTTTTCCCGATGTGTATATATCTCGGATTAATGTTTGCGGAGGATCTTTTACTTGAGAAGAATTACCCCGTTGCATATCCTATTCTTGATGATTTTTTTACTTATTGCCATAACAGAAATGTTGGACGCATCTGTTGGACGAAGATTACAGATACAGATAAAGTATGTTATAAGACATTTCTTATTGCATTATATTTATATTATATTATTGCTATAATTAACTATATATTTATTTATATTTTTAAAACTAATCATTT
>NW_012026819.1:3160950-3161328 GCF_000956235.1 Wasmannia auropunctata | reverse complement strand
TTCCAATTAAAATTGTCGAGATATTTTTTTTGTCCATACCATTCAATAGCGGAAGCTGTTCGTTCTGAAAGTAATTGTGCGGCAACAACAACTTTTTGTCTTTCACAGCCTTGAACGTCAAGGTGATACTGAGAAATGTTGTGAGAGACTTTAACATCTTTTGCATTAATGCTTAAAATTCGTTCGATACATTTTTTATCCACGCGATGTCCCCGAAAATCGAACCCATCATCAAGAAAGTGATTTCTTGCTAACTTTAGCAAGTGCGGCATATCTGCAAACACAAAAATTTTTAGCTTTTCGTCGAGAGGATGTTGAAAAGAATTGTTTTTGGGGGCAACTCCAATATTCATTTCAGACCACAGCGCCATATTCGTT
>NW_012026819.1:3160150-3160899 GCF_000956235.1 Wasmannia auropunctata | reverse complement strand
ATTGAACTGACAGACAGTTTGACAAATCAGCAGTATCGGTTCGACTGACGGTTCAATAGAACAGGGGTATCGGTTTGATAGAACAGCGGTATCGGTTCGATAGAACGGGGGTATCGGTTCGATTGGCGGTATGATGATGATGGTTTCATGTGTCTTCGTGACATTGCCGTGACATTGAGATGCTGCGAATGCTGACACGTTCATTTTTTATCTTGACTCATATAATATATCTAACTAACGAAGGTCGCGAAAGAATATTGTTACGCCCACTCCGTTGCGAATTGAGCGAGCTGGTCGAGCTGCCGGCGAGAGTTACTTGTTTCCTGGACAACGAGATTCTTGGTTGTCAAACGGACGCCATTAGATTTGGAGACGAGCCGTCGACCCGTTCGGACGTGCTCTAACCCCTTTCTGTATTTCGCTACGTTCTCTTGCATTAAAGAGTTTATCACTTTCTAAGTTGGTGTTCCATTTATTTCTCCGCGGCGATCCGGTACGCGTGCGCGTGCGCGAGTGCGGAAACGCGGGTAACACACGTTCGAGTGCGCGAACGCGAGTTTTGAATGAATGACTCGGAGCCCGGAAAGATTTTAGTGAAAGTTGCATATTTGTATGTTAATTAATTTATGGTGTATATTGCGCGTTATGAATTATTTGAGTTTCAGAGCATAATGGATGAGACTTCTTCGGGTGTATACCATCTTAGCCGAGGAAGGAGAGAAACACAAGCCCCATCATGCAAGTTTTTT
>NW_012026819.1:3157878-3158749 GCF_000956235.1 Wasmannia auropunctata | reverse complement strand
AATCGCAGAACACTGCCTTTAAAACTGAATTGAATTGCTTGGTGGTTCCTATAACAACAGGACGATTACCTCATTTAATTTGTATTTCAGCTGAGTGTTCGATCTTCGTGATGTTTCGAGCAATGCCATTTATCTCTGCTGATTCAGCCTTATATGGCAACTGTAATCTTCTCACCAAATCTTCTGTGATAAAGTGCGATTGCGATCCTGGGTCTAATAGTACACGACATGTTTGTCGCTTGCCTTGTCTATCACGAATATAGACCTGCGCGGTTGCTAATATAACTTGAGAACTAGCTCTCTCGTTCTGGCGTTCCTTTCCTATCGGTATCTTTCGATCCTGTTTATCTTTTTCTGTACAATACATGACAACAGCTTGTTCCGTTTCTTCAGATTTCTTCTGTGATTCCTTTGGAGATTCCTTTGCTAAAGAATCTTTTTGCTCGATATGTAATAATGTGTTGTGCGGTTTCGAGCACTTACGACACTTTGTTAACCTACACTCTCTTGAATAATGCTCTGATTTTAGGCAGTTAATGCATAACTGTTTTTCTTTTACCGCTGCGATACGATCAAGAATGGGTAATTTCAAAAACTCTGAGCAACTGAATAAATAATGAGACACCTTACACACTGGACAAGTATGCGACGTTGTTGCTGTGTCACTTTTTTATCATTCCTTTTGTTTGTACTATTTTTGGCAACTGACTCCCGTCTATTGATATTGTTATCAGGCATCTCTAACGTACGACACCTCTCTTTCAAGAACTTGAGAAACTCCTCCATTTTGGACATATGATCCAGCTCCTGTTGTCTGATTTCTTCCTCCCATGCGCGCTGGGATTGATAATACGTAATAACTTCGTATAGA
>NW_012026819.1:3154176-3156207 GCF_000956235.1 Wasmannia auropunctata | reverse complement strand
ACGTGTGCTCTTCCGATCTTTAACAACAATTTCTTTTTCGAAGTCGTATTATATATTTAAGATACAAAGGTCTTATTTTTTTCAATTTGATACAATTTTTTCAAGGTAAAAACGTTAAAAAATATACTTGGCGGTTTTTTTTACATTTTCATTTATATGTATGCAAAGTTTTATTGAAATCAGAACTTGACACTTGTTATGAAACTAATTATGCACTCACACATTTCGGTCAAATATTGTTTTAGTTTTTCCGTGGCAAAACGCTATTACTTCCACACCATCTTCAAAACTATTAAAAAGGAAGGATGGCATTTCCAAATAATTTATGCATTAAAAAATGAGAAAGGATTAGATCTATTGGAGAAACCATTATAAAAAAACGAATCAAGCTATCTACCGCAAGGTGATATGGAAGTGCTAGCGTTTTACCAACATTTGCCATTTTTGGGGAAAAGATAAAACAATGTTCGACCAAAATGTGTGAATGCATAATTCGTTTTATAACAAGTATCAAGTTCTGATTTTAATAAAACTTTGCATACATATAAATAACGTAAAGAGATGAATTTAGAAAATATCAGTTGCGGGGGAAAAATGGTTTTGATATCACTTTCTTTATATTAAAGTAATTTTTCAACTTTTTTTCGTTATATCTCGAAAACTATTCGAGATATTATAAAATATTTTATACAAAAGTTTTACGACAAAATCATACATATTTATTTATGTCAATAACATTTTTTTAAAATATTTTTTTTAATTTTTGAAAATTTTTGTAAATAAATTATTTTTATTTTAATGATTTTTGTAAGTAAAAAGAGGTGATTTTTCTGTAAAACCTTTATATAAAACATTTTTTGATATCTTGAATAGTTTTCGAGATGTAAAAAAAAAGAAAATTAATTTACATATAAGGGGTGGTTCATCACTTTAAATCGTTTTTGGCATCAACTGCTATTTTCTAAATTCATTTATTTAGATAACTTACATGTGTGAAAAGTTTCATTAAGATCAGAATTTGACACTTTGCGAGGTTCCCTTGTAAGTATGAACAGTCTAAACGCGTTTTTTCAGGCTGCGTAAATTCAAATAATTATTTACATAAGCTCTCTACATTGTAAGTAGATATTGTAAAAAACTATTACATACCGACATCCGTGTTAGTTTCATAGGCCTTTATTGTAATATGTTTGATTTATTCTAGAGAGCTCATGTAAATAATTATTTGAATTTACGCGGCCTAAAAAAACGCGTTTAGACTGTTCATACTTACAAGGAAACCTCGCAAAGTGTCAAATTCTGATCTTAATGAAACTTTTCACACATGTAAGTTACCTAAATAGTTGAAATTAGAAAATAGCAGTTGGTGCCCAAGCGTTAGACTGTTCGTACTTAATGTTATTGCAATGAATGTTATCACATGCCTCGGTGGTCTAAAGGGAGGATGACCGTCCGGCAAACTGGAAGATCTGGGTTTGACCCCCGGCTGGAAATATGAGGTGATATTTTTTCGCAATAATTTCTTTACAGATTCGGAGGGAAAGGGATTAAATAAATGTGTGTTAAATTGCTAGTCAATTTAATTGTTATAAGTAAATTCCGGCCTCATGTAATAAGTTGTGTTTCAAGTCCGACGATTATGCGGCGCACAGTTCACGTGTGGCTGGATGTTGTAAAAAACTATTACACACCGACATCCGCTCTCATAAGCCTTTATTGTAATATGTTTGAATTATAAAAATATTTTTTTCTTTAGTAATATGTAATGCTTACCCTACTGAAAATGTTCGATTAAAACCGATTAAAACATAATCCGTTTTAATCGATTATAATCGGTTTTAATCGGTTCAATCCGCGCCCGGATTAAAAAGTAATCGGTTTTAATTCCGAACGAATTACAATTAGTTTTAATATTACTTTTGCGGATTATTTCCAATCTGAAATCATTATATTTTAATCTATATTGTTGTCAATTCAAATAAATCCAAATAACCGTATGGATATATAATATCAGATCGGAAGAGCACACGT
>NW_012026819.1:3152537-3153852 GCF_000956235.1 Wasmannia auropunctata | reverse complement strand
AGGTATCTCCAAATGGCTGATCTGATTCCAGGATGATTGATATGCTTTCCACTTACTATGAAATTCTTGCGGCAGACTCTCATCCCATTGCAGATTAAGTTTCCACAACTGTTGCATTATTATTTTTGCAACAACCATTATAGGCCCAAGCTTAAAGGATCGTATATCTGAGCGATCTCCGACAACACACTGCGTTTTGTTATACTGCCATATTTTACTTCTTTCACATTATACCGCAAAAGATCGCTCTTGTGATCCCAAAGGACTCCCAATGTTTTTACCGGGGCGTCCTTATTAATGATTAACAATTCGTCGCCTTTGCATTTCTCCATTAAATGTTTAAAACTCGATCGTCATTCGAGCGCCACTTTCTCAAATGAAATTGTCCTTTCGCTAAGAGGTTAGCAAGCTGCTTCTGCAAATTGATTGTCTCTTCCAGATCATCGTTGCCTGTTAAGACGTCGTCCATATAAAAGTCTGATTTTAATGCTTGTTGTGCCATTGGAAATTGTTCTCCTTCCTCGATTGCCAATTGTTTTAGGCAGCGCATAGCCAAGTACGGTGCGCTCTTAGTTCCGTATGTATCACTGTATTTAACGCAAACGTCTTCAAAGGATGTTCTTCCCTTTCTCTCCAAAGAATGTGCTGTAAATTTCGGTCCTCCTCTGCTATCGATATTTGACGAAACATCATAGCGATGTCGCCTGTAAGGACAAATTCATAATTGCGAAATCTCAGAAGTATGTGTAACAAGTCACCTTGTAGGTTAGGTCCCGCCATTAGCATATCATTCAAAGAGTTGTTATTATCTGTCTTGGCAGGAGCATCAAAGACAACCCTAAGTTTTGTTGTAATGCTCTCCGGTCTTATCACTGGTTGATGCGGAATGAAATACGTCCTTTCTTTTGCAATTGAGCTCGGCATCACTAAACTCATGTGTCCCTTCTGTTCATATTCTCTCATAAATTGTACATATTCGTCTTTGATTGAAGGTTGTCTTTTCAAACGACGTTCCAATGCGTAAAACCGTCTGATTGCTTGCTGTTTAGAATCGCCCAGCACGATTTCTTCCTTTCTTGGGAGTCTCCCTGTGGCTTCCCTGGTGGTAGTATTCTTAAAGTACTCTTCACAATATCCTTCTAAAATATTGAGTTGCCAGTGCTCCGGCATCTCCTCTTGCGTCCAAAATCTCTCTAGTTGTTCGTTTAGTTCCTGATTAGTTATCAACAACGTATGCTTTGTATCAGCCGCCCTCGCTCCGATGAGCTCGCCTCCTATGATCCAACCGAGCTGAGTTTTTTGCCAAATGGGTTGT
>NW_012026819.1:3041781-3152487 GCF_000956235.1 Wasmannia auropunctata | reverse complement strand
TATATAATATATATTGAGAAACATCTTGATATATTTTATATATATATATATATATTATATATATATATATATATATATAATATTATATATTCGTTTTCATTCGTGTTTCATAAACATATTAGCAATATTAATTTGTCGAGAAAAATATTTAATAACGGATTTAATTAAATATATTTTAAGAATTATAATATTTTAATGATTAAAAAATATTAATTTCTTTTATATTATTTTTCAGATTAATTATATTTTACATTATGCGATATTAGCATTCGCATTATGCCATATACATTCAATTAGTGTCAAATTATATATTGCACATTTGTATAATAAGAGAGATATTCCTGTCGTATTATTTAAAATTTAAATACATTTTTCAATCTTGAATTTGACCAATATTTCCATGGTCAATAGCACCGCGTCACGCCCGTGACATCGATTTACAAGAGACCATTGTCTTCAACAAGGGAATCATTCGATCCGTCTCATGAGCAGCGTCATTCAAAGCGAATGTCATGTTTCTTAGACGCAGTCCAGAGCAGAAATAACAATCGCTGTTTGTGACGTAGAAACGCGGCCGGCCACTAATTCGCCGCTTGCGTTTTAGCATTTCTCTACCAGCTGCGTGCGACGCGACGGCCTGTTAGCGTACACCTAGCAGCAGAATCGATGCTAAACATCCCTATGGTTATGTATATAAGCGAAACGGCGGAGGAGCGCCAAACTATTGTTCCACTTCCGCGGCCGTCACGCTGGTGCGATTCGTTTGCCGACTCAAGTAGTTCAGCAAAGATAAATGCCAGGTCACGTATAAAGGGAGCTGCGCGAACTGACCTAAAATACGGCGAAGGAAAGCGCCTTTAGAGTTTGCGCTAAACGTGGTAATTGATTGATCGATTTATCATTCGGGCGGTAAATAACTTCTTAATTTGTTTTTGCACTCGAAGTCACGGACGAAAAATAATGGCTAACGCGTTTCTTGGAGATTATATAAATACTTTTATCTCGCCTAAATTAGATGGAATTATAATTACTGTTATTTTGTTTACGTATAGATATAAATAAATTATGATTACAATTACAATTGCAAATATGTCTCGCAAATGTAACATGAGCGTTATAAAATATGCGTAAATATATTATTTAGTCGTTAATTCTGATTCTGCAGAATATGTTGTGATGATTGCATTTTGCATCAGTGTATGATTTTTAATGATATGATTTAATGATGCTCTTCTTTTAGAGATAGTTGTAATTAAAAATTAATCCAATTTTTTTCCCCGTATTATTTAGAACAACATTTTGACGTTCTGTAAACGACAAGATGTACTTTGCGACCGCCAAGGTATACTCGCGCCCCATTATTTTAAGTGGCGATGCCTGTAATGTAACCGAGAGCAGTAAAATATCGTTTCGCCCGGAGGATATATTACACTTTTAAGAATTTCCGACGGTGTGGGTGGTTCGTTAGCGGGTGTAACTAGTCAAGCAAAAATAAATATTCGCCCACGTAGCGGCGATGCAACGCTGTCTGACCCGAACTACGGAGCATGGAAATAACCCGGAGCCTTTTTACAATTTAGATAAGCGTTCGCGCGCTAGCTCGCGTATATTCGAATCGCCGATCGACCGTAGATTCAGCTATGCGCAACTTAAATTTATTCCGCAACATTAAATATTACGTGTATTACGTCATAAATATTCAACATAAAAAGTATGAGCAATTATTTCATCACAGAATTAGTGAAGCCGACTTGCTTCGTGCGGCTAGCCTTCGTTAACACGTTCTAAAAACGAATGCAGGCCATCGATCAGATTCTTCAATCGCGATTCAAATTCTTCAATATGTTAAATTCGTAATGTAAACATTGATTTTTTTTCCAGATAAATATGCGAGCGACGACAGTGTTGAGAATGTCTGCTGAAAACACTTCTGCCGTTACATGAACGGCCATAATGTATCCAATCTCGTTTTTCCTTTATAACATACAAATATTTTTAGTTTTTGATTCTCTCAAGAATCTGTGGCTTTGTTTCATAAGTATGCTCTTGTTAGTTAAAATAAAAATAAATTCGCATCATTCATATAATTTTTAAGGATAACAAGCATGTAGGTTAATGAGATACCTTAATTGAAATTTTTATCTCGATAGATAAAGAATTGTTCCAGCGTTGAATACATCTCGTTAACAGACATTACGTAGGAAACGCGTATTGCAAATTGACGAATATATGATAAAACAAGCAAACAAACTTATGCGATGCCGAGAGAGAGAGAGAGAGAGAGAGAGCGAAAGTCGCGAGTCGCGTATACCTTCTAATATCACTTTCGCGACCTCGGAGCGCCCCGAAGTAGCAATTTGTAACGTTTTATCCAGCGGAAACGCATGCATCTCCCTCAAGGTTTCCTGACAGTTGTACACCGGTCGGTTGCAACTGGTTCAGAAGAGACAAATGCGCCGGTTACGTATAACGACCGACGTGGACTCGCCATAATACGGAGGGAAACGACGTGGAGTCCCTTAGATTTCAGATAGTCCTTGTAGCCGCATGATTTTTCCGTGTTCTTACCCACCAAGTGGACCGACCCCATATCGCGAGAACATAAAGTGAGCGCGATGACCCACGCGAGCTTTATCGCGATAGCGTGCATCTCACGAGTCCGCGGGGCCATCCTCTCTCCCGCTCCGCGTTGTAAAACAGGACCGTACCGCGCGTCTATTACGCTCATCGTGTAATTCAGGAACGCGGCGGAATGCGTTAAGTGTTCCAAGACGCGAGATGAAATCTCTGTTTCGTGTACCGGCCAAATGCATCTACCTGCGTGTTATAGCAACAATTACAAACGGGAGGGAGAAAGAAGAAATGTGATAATTGTCGAGGGAACATCCTCCGCCGGCACTAATTCACTGCTCTTTATTACTTATTAATTTCGGAAGTATTTAAAAATTAAATAAAATAGTTGGCTATCTCTGGCTTTCTGGAAAATTTTTTAAATACTCAATTAAATATGTGAATCGAAGATATTTCTCGTAAAGATTACATTTAATGCGGAAAATTCGTGTAACTGTTATCTATTACATTTGCGTGTTAGTTAAGAAAAATATTTTATTTCATTATACAAAATGTTTCGATACGTTATATATATATATATATATATATTTTTTTTTTTTTTAATAGCGTATCAGATTTTAATCAAAGCGAAAGCGCCCTAGGATGAAAAGAATAATTTTCGAGTTATAGGTGATCGAAACTAACCAATGTTATCCAATGGAAATTTTTTATATTTGATATCTGAAATTAATAAGATTTTAATAAATCTGAAGAAAAATGATATTAAATCGCCACATTGATTGCGGATATTTAATTTTAAATTTCATTTATTAAGATTCACAGAGATTTCTTTATTAAAATCATACCGTTTTTGCTGCTTGCGGAACATAAGAGAGAGAATTCAGGAAAAAGCAATATAACAATAAATGTGTATTGATTCAAATATACTGATTGTTAGTATATTGATTCATAAATATATTAACGATTTTAAAGCGAAAGCAAACTTTTATTCTTCGACTAAACGTTCTATTCAATGCGTAATAATTGCCTATTTGTTGAAATTGATTTGTAATGCAAAGAACAGTAGACTCACTTTCATTTATAAAGCAATGAATGTTTTATGCCGTTGCGATGAATTGCTCGCGCGCCGTTTCGCGACGTTTGTATTTACCGCCCCCTACCCCGCGTGGGCGAGCTGTGCGCGGTGTGTGCGTGTAGCGATATGGCCGCCATTCGTCCGGCGGGACTCCGAGCGAGCGCCGGCGGTGTCGCGATCTCGCGAATTTATCTGTCGAAATGCGTCCCCATTCCTCACGAGCAATTGGTAATTATCGATACGTACCATTAGCTATCTTCCGCTATCACTACGGTCCACGGCTCGCAAGCGACGCGAAGCCGACGGCTGTTTGTCAAAAGGTATTCCGCGCGATTCACTCGTTTCAGATGGAAATCGAGGCTCGGGATCGCGGTACATTACGGCTGATAATCCTTTGAACGCGGTCAGCGCGATTGTATTCGGACATACATACATACATATTCACGCTTCGGTCTTTCGGTCTAATTGTAAGCGTAATCTGTCCACCGCTTAACCGAATCAAAAGCACGGGTGGCATGACGCGCGAGCCCTTTGACTCGACCAGATATACGAGCGATGGAAACGGAGAGTCGCCGGTATGCTCGCGCCGTTTACCGTAGAGCGATCGTTCTGGCGCGCGCCATGCCAAAGAGTTGTTGTCGGCGTACTTTTTAAGATATTCGTCGAATAATATCTGTTGAATATTACCACGAGCTAGCCCGGCATTCGGCGTTTGTTGTTGTCGTCGCGGCGTACGGCGCGGCGTACCGATGTTTACAGTAGGTCGTCCGGGTCGTCGCGCGCCGGGCGGGCAGGCAGCGGCGCGGGACGCGGGACGTTACGTTACGCTCGCGCGCACGCGCGTCGTGTAGTCGTCGAAGCGCGATCGCGATGTATTAGTGGAAAACGGCGTAATTCCTACGATCAATTCACAAAATTAGCGAACACCGCGCGATAAGTCAGTTCGCACAATAGGCGAACGTATTGACAGCTATTGATATCCGGGGCGATAATATTAGCCATTAGTCTCTCGATGCTGGAATTCGAATGTATACCTATATCTCTCGTATCACGCTCGTTCAATTCTTCGATCGATAATTCACTTTTATTTTGGCTCCTATTATAATTCGCTCGCTATATTTTTATGACGCGCGACTCTCGCCGGATGTAAGTAACGGAAAAATATATCAATTCTTTATTAATTTATTTCGGGATTTTTACGTTCGATGTATGTACATTGCGCGTGTGTGCAATACCGAATTTAGATTATACATTTTCGAGCAGACCGGCGGCGCTTTAATTAATAATTGGACGTCATATAGAATCTCTCGTATCGCACGTTATAAGATTGAGTCTATTAATGCTCGAGGCTCGGCAATTAAATTCGGGAGTGCCGTGCGAATCGCGCGATCGTCTTCCGATCGTACTCCGCTAATTAATTCGTGCGCGATTGTAATTAACGCGCGTTTTCGCGAGTGTTGTATTTGTGTGAATGCGGCGAACCTGACAATTCTGGCAACCTGAGAGGAGGAGGGAAAAGCCTGGGAGGCATCGGGCGACGGCGGAATAATCATGAGGTGAGAGCATATTATATGTATATAATTTATTATTCATTTAATAAGAGTCATTAATTGTTTATTTTTTCCGTTTATTTGGATCGTTATTTTTATTATGATGATTTAAACGACAGAATTGGAGCAAGATTTATTTGCGAAATTATATGAAAGCTTATATATGTATGTGAGAGGAAAATTTCTTTCGAGAATTATGTGATTTAATAAACAGATATTTAATTAAATATCTGTTTGACGAATATAAAAATTGATGCGTGATTTTTTTGATTATTTTTTGAAATAATAATTGTTTTGATGGTTCTATTAATATGGATTTTTTATTTTTATGTTACATATCAACGTAGTTTCTGCTGTTGCGCATCGATCGGTGAGTGACAAAATAATTTTTTTTATATTGAAGCTACAGATCTGAAAAAAAAAATGTCAAACGTTTGTATGGAGTATTTAGATATATGCTTCATTGTCAGTTAGCAGCAATATAAAAATATTCTAGAAAAATAATATGATAATTTATAGTATCCGTTGTCGTAAAGATGGGCTAAAATAGGTTAGAATGTTTAATTTCGGATGTATGATTTGTCGATTTACTGTATGTGCGGGAATACGCTTGCACGCACATACAGAGCTTCCAAAAAGGAAATTGGAAATTTTCTCTGATATCGAAATATGACATTATTTTGAGATAATAATAGCGGTATTGATTGCGGTGGCCCATTAGCCTTACAGATTTCACCTCTTACCGAATATCGTAAACTAGTGGCATGTTCAACTTTGGGCGGTGAAAAAAGGAGAAAGTTTCTCAATGATATATGTACGGGTATCCATTATTAAACTTAAGATTAATAATTTATTTCTAGCGGTACATTTTAGATTTTTAAAAAATTATGCAGAAGTGTTCTGCCTTATTTGCAATAAAATAGCGCAGTAAAATGTTGAGGGAAGGAGAGTGAATTTTATTTGAAAGGTCTTTTTATACCTTCTCTATATTATCGCATAAAATCGGACTTGGGGTATATTACGCTGGAATTGTAATAAAATACGATGTAAAATGCACGGTCCACCTACGCGCGGGTGAGGAATTTCTCGGGCTATAACTTGCATAATCGCGGCAGGACAGCACGCGGCGGATAATCGAGAAGCGCGGTCGGATAAATCGTCTGCGTGGCGAGACACAACCGTTTTGCACCGGGCGCGATCTCCCGAAAGAAACAGCGGAAAAATAATTAAGAACTTCGGCGCGAAGATCAAAGGGCCAAGTTCGTTAGACGACCCCCGACGGTACTTTTACGTCCGCGCAATCAGCGGATCGCGGAACGGCATTGTAATCAAGATAATTAAACAACGCCGTCCGTCCTCCGCGGCCTCGCTGAAATATTAAAATCGTTCGAGCTCTCGCCCTCCCTCTCCCCCGGGCGTTCAGGGCCCTTCGTTACACCGCACGGCGTATCCACGATAAACAGGTCGTCATTCTTCTTCCGACGGGATGTAATTGTATCGATGTTCTTCGGGGATTCGCGAGTACCGTTTTGCGTTTTCCGCGTTCAGAGTACACATCACGGAGTCGCTCGCAACCATTTCGGCCAGCCGTTACAGCTCGCGAAACACCAACTGGCGTGGGTCATATATCGTAACATTTTTCTTTTCGGCTCTGGCCATTCTCAAGTCGTTCATTTCTCGATAATAAATAAAAGTATGCTTGGCAATATATTTCTCTTTAAAAATGGCACCTCTAGAAGTCGATTAAAATATATGAAATTTTCGGAACCATTAAATTCTGCAATCTATTTAATAAAACTAAACTTTACTATATTTAAATAAAATTATAAAAATTTTTAACGAATAACCTGTAAAATATGGATTATTTTAGTTGGATATTTAATGTACGTTAACACCTGTGCAAATCCACTTAGATATGAAACATATTTTATTTAATGACATAGCAAATTTAAACTGGTGAAATTTGCGCAAGATAGTTTTAAGTTCCATTACGGACTAATATAACTGGAAACATAAATTCTCGTTTATGGTTATGAAACACCATGACACGTCCGTCAACGAGAATGTTCGCGTAGAATACCGTTAATTGCAATTTATGTGGCTACGTCAGGTGAATCGTGACTCGATAAAAACATGTGCTTTCCCCACATCTGTTGGTGAATTACGAAAATGATCGAGAAATCTAGTCTCTGACAATGTTACAAGCGTAACCTGTCATATTCTCAAAAATATCCATGTTTCAATTTTTTTTTTACGTAACTAGGATTTATTTGCACGTGTCACGGATGATTGCTCGAAGGATTGTTATTAAACTGTCAATTGATGCATTTAAAAACTATGACTTTGCTATTTTATTTTTATATTTTTAAATAATTCCGGTTTTTCCTTCATTTTTATCATCACGAAATAGTACGAATAACTCTGTAGTCAGTGATATTTTTGGTTGAGATTAAATTAGATCCGAACGTTAAATGAAAGCGGCTCGGAATATTGTTGAAGCTTTTGCCGGTGATACAATGATATTTAAAGCAAATACAGCTAAAGAATGTACTTCTCGTTATTGATTTAAAAAAATTTAATTTCGAAACGTGATCCTCACAAATAAAGGATGTTGTTGATCAAAGAGAAATTTGAAAAATTCAGAATTCTATTAAAAAGAGATTGGAAAAACCATTACCACGTCGTTTAAAAAAAGTGTACAGCTCGGTGTACAGTATTTGTAACAGCTGTTATTTAGATTAAATTATATTTAGGTGAAATTAGAGTTGATAATAAATAAAGTTGAATAGAATTATTGCAACTTTGTTAATAGATTAATATTCAATAATTATATTTAGAAAAAGTGTTTATTGCGAAAAACACTTTTTAATATTAAACATGGCTGTGCATCTTTTTAATAATAATTATTGTTTGAAGGTGCAATATTCTTAAAATATTTAATTTTTAATTGCCATCATCACCTTCTTCTTGCGAATTCTATAAATGCAGCATAATTTTCCACGGCGATTTTTTTTGTTGTAAAAAAAATCGTCGTGCGATATCGATGCTGAAACATAGGAGTGCAATGGCAACCACTTTTTTGTTCTTTCCAACGTGCGCGCAGCAATTAACGAAAAACTTCTCGAGGCGGAAGTGCCTGTCAGAGTCGTGCATTTTAGCGCTTCTGTTCGTGCTATTTTTTTCCACGTGGAAGAGCGCCTGGGAAAAAATGCTTTTGCCTTTACGTCATTTTTTCGTTTCTGCTCTTTCGTCGTCCTTCGTTAATCACGTCATACCGTCAGTCTACGTACTCATTATAAACGTGCACGCTGTTATACTCGACTTTCTTGATTACAACGTCAAAATGCAATGCATCTTTTATGATTTTTTTTTTGCTTTCACGTGACAGAGATGCATATATTTTTGATGATTATTGCAAATGTTCAAAATAATTTGAAAGTACATACTGGTACTGATGAAATGTACATACGAGATATGAAATAAAAATTGTCGTGTTACGTATATGATATCCGCGATTTTTTATATATTTTTTTTTAATTGTGAAGGAGAAAAGTAAAATTATAAAAGAGAAGATGGCTTTCTCTCTCTCTCTCTCTCTCTCTCTCTCTTTCTCTCTCTCTCTTCTCTCTCTCTCTCGCTCTCTCGCAAATATTTGCGATTTATCATTTTCATTTTACATTTATCAGCTTATTAAATTATTGTCCACACAACAGCCAGTGTGTGCGTGCATGTGTTCGTAAAAGGTAATTAACGTCCAGAAAAAATTACAATAAAATACGAGTGCGTAGCCTGTTACGTGTATAAATTCCCAGACGCTTTCGGCCCGGCTGTATGTTTGCGAGGTAAATCACGGACGATGTACATCGCTCGTCGAGGATGAAGTTACACGCATACTCACGCGTTCGGACACGAGCGTAGCCGGCACACGTAACGCCGCCGCGAGCGAAACTTGAAAGGGTGCGTGTTCATTGCATAGAAACAAAGGGGAAGAGAAAGAGAGAGTGCACGCTGTGCTTTCATGCTTGGAAATCAGGCGTCTAAATCTAAACGGCGCCGCGACACGACGCTTCTCTCTCTCTCTCTCTTTTTCTCTCTTTTTCTCTTCAGACGACGACTAATTACCGTTAACGCGAGCCGCTTAATTAGTGCCAATGCTAATACCTCGTCGTAGACTCTCGCCGCGGGAAATCGCGGGGTGAGACCCGCTTCAAGGCCACGACGGATCGCTGTCTGCACCATTCGAGAATTTATTTTGTCGACGTTTGAATCAGAATCTCACCAGAGATGAATTGAAAAATCGAAAAAATCGAGAGATTTCTATATGTATATATGTATACATATATATATATATCGAGTGATTTTAAATTTCGTGTCGGTTTTGTTATTAAGTCGCCATAAAATGTAAATTATAGAAGTTCACGCACTTCGTCCGTGATTTATCGAATGTGGAACATGTCACGCGGATCATAACTGTGAAATATTTAGACATGTTTTGAAGAGAAATGTTGACCGGGGTGGTAGAAGAGGGGAAAACACAATCCAATTGGTTACGTGAGCAGCGGAATTATTTCGCCAGTCGATTTCGCGATAAACCAAAAATTCAGCTCGCAAATAATTGAAACGCAGCGTCGAAGGCTTATGTATTTTTATGTTGTTAACGGCGTCCGGGCAAAATTCCACGCGCGAAGAAGCGTAGAGGGAAAATGCCCAGGATCAGTCAATAAATATGGACGTATCGGATTTTTGTACATTTTCGCATGGTGAAAATCCGCTGCCTCTGAAAATAAAAGAAGTGACAATGCCAGATTTTCGCCGGAGGTTACGACGGATTTGTGTTTCAATTTAAAGTTGAAATTTCAATTTAGATTCCTGCGTATTGCTCGCAATAACGATACATTGCAACCTCCTGGTGTCATCCTTTCGACATGTAAGGCAAATCGAACACAAAGTTTATCACTTGGTATTGGCATGTGTGTGTTTTGAGAGAAATCTCCTGTAGTATCGATCTGATAGCAAATTGAATAAATAATTCTGCAACTCGGTTACTCGTTGGCACGTTGCTACTACCCTTCGAGTAAACCATATATTTTCGTAGCGTATACGTTTCAGACTTAGGTATGTACGTCCCCTATTTTTCCTTCTGTATTTCGCACGAAATCCACAGGAATAACGTCATAATCCTTTCGCGCAATTGTGTGTACAATTTGAACAAGAAAGCGAAGCTCACGTGCCTGAGTATAATCAAAGTCGGCATTGTAGAGGATTCAGTAATTAAGGAAAATCGCCCGCTACTACTTGAAATGCATGCTCGTGTAATTGAGCGTACGTTCGCGTTTTTCTCCCGTCATGTGACGTTTCATGAGCGTTATCAAGATGTTTTTCCAACATGAAAGAAGGATTAATGTCCTTCACACTATATGAAAGGCTAAACCCAGGAAAATGATATATCTTTTCAAATGGGAATCCTTCAGTCCTCTTTAAATAACGTTAATGAGTTTAATAATATTCTACATTTTTTATCCAAAAATTAAACTGTTGTTCGGATAACTTATGTCATGCGAGAACCTAAATTAGTGGCGTTTGATTTTTTTCTTGATAAATAAAAGTTTGGAAAAACTATTTACATTTAATTTTTGCACAATTTTTATTTAAAAATTATTTAAAAAGTATGAGTATCGATGTTATAAATATTTTGCTAATTACGCGATCCTTTAACGAATAAGTTTTGTGGACTCGTTCTGCGATAAGATAACTGGTGTAAATAATTGTGAAAGCGTGTACCTTGAAGTCTATAAACATGCTCGCTAATTGCGCGATTTACTACAAATTATTAGTTTCAATTAATATTTAATCTGACGTCGAGACAGATAAGATATAAAAAATGTGAGTAAACTTGATTAATTTGGATGTCACGGATAACGTCCTTAACGATCGTTATCGGCGAGTCGAGTGGACGTGCATGTCACCCTACAATCTTCGGCGAATGGATTGTAAAAGAACTATAAAAGCGATTTACTTGTAAATTGAGCTTATGCGAGATCGAGAAAAAAATAAAGTTCTGCAATTACGTTGAAGATGGTGTAATGAGAAGAAATAAGTATTAATATCTTATCGCAGCTTTCCACAAAAGTTTAACATAAGTGCGAAAAGAGAAAATTTCTATATTATGTTTAAATAATTCTTGCAAGTAAAAGACTTTTGTTTCCGTTTTAAGAAACTACGATTTAAAGATAATCAAGAACATATAATAGACATTATGTACGCATTTGTTAAATGGCACAGATCTTATAATGTTGGATAAAATCTAAAAATGCATTGTTAATTTTTTGTCTTTAATAATTTGTATTGAACCTAAATATTCGAATTTATATAAAAAATGTATACATATAAAATCATATATATTTCTAACAATGAGTAGGTAATAAAATTGGACATATTACTATGCTATAATAATTCATGTGATATGTCCAATTATATCACGAAGAAATATTGATCCTTTTAATAACTTGATGGCCCAAATCCGAATACGTAATAATTGGATCATAAAGTATTAATGAAATTCGATGTCGATGTTGACTTATCGAAACTCAAAAGCGTGAACTCATTCGTTGCAGCGTGCATTGCGGATGATGCACCCTGCACTATTAATAGCTATATTTATTGCCACATATGATTTATGTAAATAAATCCTTGGTGGCCCGTGTTTGTAATATAGCGATTATGTTGCACTATATGTATAGTTAAAATGGTAATACCGTGTTTTCGTAACATACGCGATGCATACCGCGCGCATTTCTCTAATACCTTTAACGCATTATCATAAATATCATCACGACCGATCACATGATTGCAGTCGAATATATCCGTTGCTGATGACCGCGGGCACTTTGCAATTTAACATGACATTTATTTCAGCATTTACGCGCATTTACGTGTCTATCTTTTATATAAGTAACGCAATTACGTGGCGCACCCTTTATGTAATTTTACAATCCCAAAAGTTTAATTTGTTCGATGTCTTTTTATTCGTAAAGGAATTTATGACGTTGTAAATTTTAACTGTTGCCTCAAAGCGCTGATTTATTCGATAAATTTGCGAAATGATATTTAATTATTATGATCAAGCGTTACGTAATCGGTGTGTGTAAGACTAGAAAGCACAAGAGGAAAGCACGTTAGGTAAATACGCTTTGATCATGTCGCGGTTCAAACATTTGGGACGATATTTGCGTACAAAGCGTCAGAGTACGAGGCGGTCGAAGTATATACAATACACCTATTTTTCGTGTTGTTCGCACCATTGATCACTCTTTTCCTCTCGTCATACATGTATACGGTATTGAATAAATTACGCCGTTTAGATTTGTTTTGTCACGCGATATTGTGTCATCAGCTCACCTAATTGCTATTCCACTGACCCTATTACATAGCGCGCAATGTATAATAAAATACAACTCGGATCTCTATCGATGGATTAAAAACGTTAAAAGGCATTTCGAGTTATGTTAATTCAGTATTGTTGTGGGTCATTGCTAGAGACACTTAACGCGCGGGCGACTTTACTTCAAGGTTTGATATGCCTTACAGCGATGATAACACTGAAATCATTTTGTAAGTGTGACACTTTTACACTGAACCATTTCTTTTGCTTAAGACTACTAGTACGTCCATATTTATTTCGGAGCATTATAAATTACACGTACTGTCGTAAAGAGGAGATAATAGCTGACCGAAATACAGAACGGTTATTAACCGAATGCAATAAGCGCATTGTCCTTGGTAACCAAGTTTCGGTGGTTCTGCTATATAATGTTCTCCGCAACTCGGTTGATACGTATTTCGCACGGGCGCCATTATTGAAATTGCGGTTTAATCCCACATACCGCATTATATGACGCATATCGCGAAAATTGAATTACGAGAAGAAAAAATACATACATACATATATATACATACATATATATATATAATATATATATATAATATATATATATATATATGTATATTATAAATATACATGAATATATATATATCGTGTCCGGGTTTGTTGTTCATTCCCTAGCAAATGCTAGATGCCGCCATCGTTTTGTTATCGCTTTTAATTTTAAACTTCACCGTTTCGGAAGTTTTAAAGCGGATTTCGCGATTTATGAGTTTACGCGTACGCACCGAGAGCACGGCCCTCGCTGTACACGAGTCACCGGGTAACAGGTATACATTTTATCACTGCACGGCGGGAAATAAATTCCACGGCACGCAACAGGAAAATTTGGCTTTTTTAAACGCGTCAAGTATTTATGGTTAATAAAATTTTCCGGGTTGCCGGTCCCTCCGCGCGCGCGCGCGCGCGCGCGTGCGGGTGCGAGTACAACTTGCCTGCGTTTTTCATTTTACGCGTTACTACCGAAACGCGTCACTCTATTAATTCCGGTTCTTTGTGCGCGACGGATCATTTGTTTGCTACTCGTGTAATTAAAGTAAACGAGTCGTCGGCTGCACGCGTCGGGGCCGATGGCGAGACGGGAGCCGGAATAGGGCGACGCCCGTTGTTTCCTCCGAGAAATCGCGAGCGCTAACGAGCCGGGAATGTCTTCAATAAATATCAACGTTTTAATTAACATAATGCGGCGGCTTTATTGCCCGACATTTATCGTTGTCGCGTAACTCTCGTGCACGGGCGAAACACGTCGCGCTTTAATTGCACGGTGCCATTATAAAAGCCGCCGTCGTGATATAATGCTAGCGAGACTATCGGCTGCATATAGCGAAGGTTCGGAAATACCTGCGAAGAACCGATCGTAAAAGAGCCGGTTTGTTCGTCTTTTCTTTCCTGTCTCTCGAATGGATGTCGCTTAAAAATCGGTCGCGAGAGTCGGAATAGTTACTTTTGCAGCAAGAGGCAGGAACATTGTGAAAATTCATCTCTCTTTAAAACTTAAAAAAAAAATTTAAATGCGTAATGTTGATTTATATATATCTATAAGGCGAAAAAAATTGGAAATTGTTCGATGATAATTTGCAAAAAAAATGTCAGAGTCTTAATTTTTCAATTATATTTTGTGTTATCAGCGCGAAGATAATATGGAAGAAATCGGAGAAATGCATTAGCTCTTTATACTCACAATAGTCCGCGGTTTGCGTTGTAAAAGGTACAAAGTGAGGGAGTCCATTAGTAACATTAAGAAGTATTTCGGCCTCATCTAGTCGTTTCCCGCTAATGGATTCATAATCTTAATACTACTGTGCCCGAGTAAGCTCGCGTGTCCATGCTCGATTCGATATTACCTTACCGCAACTGCAGGCGGCGGTCGCTTTCCATCCGTTTTTTCTTACCCTCGCGAGTTTCAACCTCTCCCTTCGTCGCTTTAAGATACTGCTGGGAATTAATCGCGATGGACCGAGCACTCACGTCCAACGATGGATAAAACCTTTTTCCGCGCGCGTGACGCGACTGTTACCATTGGCTCGAATCCACTCGTAACGAATGTTCCGGAATTAATAATACATGCACACGTAGCTCCACCAGCATGAAAAGTCACGGGAGAGAACGCAGAGAAGCCATCCATTTCGAACCCCCTTGATACATATATATATATAATACATTTTCGTGATGCAAAAAGACAGGAGTGTCTCCAGAACCGTTTATAAAAATTAATTAATTTACTTATTAATAAAAAATGTCTATAATTATCAATTCATAGTAAACTGTACTAAGTACAATGTAAACTATTCAGTATTAGACAAATAATAAATAGAGGAAGAATATAATTTGACAAACATTTAGTCAAGGAAACACTGATAGAAATAATCAAGAAGAAATAACAAGCTATCGAATAGTGATTTATTCCGTAGCCATATTAAAACTACGATATTGCGGCAATTATTTTATCCTTTTAGTTTTTATACGTTTTTAAAGGATCTTCATTTTCCACGATCGTCAGCCCGCCGTGCACGGATATTGCGAGGACAGAGTCGATTAAAGGTTTTACACCATCCTGTATGCAGTAAACCCGCAATATCGGATTGATATTAATTAGCCGCGAGGAAGTACCATAAAGACATTACGACGGTGCACCGCGAACCCGCGGGTAATTATTAGCGATTTAATGCCCCATCGACCGAGGACCCCATAGAATACCGGGCGCATGGGTGCCTGTGTGTTGTCTCCCGACAACGGAAGCTATGAGGACATCGTTGCATGCTTTATCGCCGCTTTTTATGTCCTTTTCCTTTCGTCAAATTGCATTCACCATACATTATTCTAACGGGCAGGCACCGGCATGCGGCATCGATTTCGCTGCAACATCCTGCGGACTGGAAATTTCTCGATCGAACCTTTTTTGCGTTTAATAATTTTGTCGCGAAATATTAGCGTTGCTGAAATTCTTCGAGTTCTATCAATGCTTGTACCTCAACGAACAGATTGCGATGTTAGATGGAATTTCCGCTGAGCCATGTTCGATATTAATCACGAAAGATCAAGTCTCTTGCGTAAATACTTTTACTTCTACTATCATTTTTATGGAAGGTTACCTCCGATAAAATTCTATGAAAAATATGCAAGTAAACTTATATTTCTAGGACATAGATCTCATATTTACAATGAATTATGCGTTAACGTTGAGAAATTTGGCGTTGAATAATATAATTGTAGAAGTTAACACCGAAAATAGTTTCATTTTAAAAAGTCATGCACGGCGGGCTCTTATTCAAAAACATTTTTTTACTTATGAGACAGTTAGATTTAATGATGATTATCATTATTAACTGCATATAAATATGGAAAAGATTCGAAATCTTTATTGCTTCTATTTTGATATTAAAAATTTTATTTTACTTGTTTCCATTAAAATTACAAAATAATGGTTCTCTTTAAAAAATATTAATAGACATGAAAATACTGAATTGAATGGAAATAATGTATGATTGATGCTCAATTAATGCTCGAACAGTTTATGAAATAATATGTGTATGCTTCAAGATTTATCATGTATCTATATTAATCAATAATACGCCGTGTGTCTCTATTAATAAAGTTTTGTCCAGAAATGTAGTTCACGCTAAATCCACAAACGTGACAAAAAGCCACCGTTTTGCGTACGCTTTTTATCATCGGTCGCGTAATTATGGTAACAGAGCCAGCGGGCAGTCCATTAGCCGTAATAATTCCATAAAATCTGCTACGCTAGCGCGAAAAAAAGTAGAGCCCCGCTCGTTGCGAGTTTTATCGCCGGCTGTTTTCTGCCTTCCCTCCTTTTTTTTCGGGACCTCCCTTTTCGTCCACGTCGAGAAATTCGCGGCCGGTATATCGCGCTCACACATCAACCGTGACGCATTGGTTTTATGGTGTCTGTTAAAACAGACAGTGGCTGTTACGGATCCAGCGGATGCTATACCGGTACCCTGTATAGTCGCATTTACGCTGTGGGCACATGAAAATCCGATATCTACCGGCGTTTACGTTTGATCCATATGTGCAGATCGACCCACGACAATGCGTGCTGCGGACTTTGATAAGATCGTTTATGCGTAACGTGCAGGGCATCGAGGCTGTAAGTCTTTTGTCGAATTTGCTTCCGTCTTTCCGCTGTTCATATCAAAGGCATTAAGCAAGGATACGGATTTACGCTCACACATTCGTAATTTTCGATAATACGATGCGAAAAATAATGACGTGTAATATGAAATCGAAAGAGTAAAAAAGAAAACGAAACTTAGAAATATTTATATTGATAAATACATTGTTATATAAATACTCGTTTGATAAATACATGGTGAATCATATAGCGATCGATTTCTGTATGTTCGTCTTGTACATTCGCACGAGCACGCGTGGATCGCACACGTGTGCAGCAGAAACCGCATGTCCTCGCCTTGGTATGCGATAATATTGATTCGCATCGAGAGTTTGATACGGTTTCGGGAGCAACCCCAGGGACACACCATTATCGGTCTGGTACACCGTAATAATTTAATGGCGCGAATTGGGTCAATGCCGGTGAGATGGCGATATTGCTTTTATAGCCGTGCTTTCGTGCGGGTTTCACGAGCGCTCGCCATCTTAGCCAGAGAGATTTGCATTACAAAAGAGAAATCTGTTTTGGGCTTATCGCAAGCTTGTGGAAATCGGAGCGCCGCGTGCTAAGTCGTTTTACAGAACGGGAGACCACTTTTGTACGGTTCCGTATTCAGATTGAAATTAATTTGTTTCTTTCTTTTCTTTTTTTTTTTTTATCGGAATCGACTTGAATTTATGAGCAATAATTTCGAAGAAAGGTGCATTGCAAATGGAATTTACAAAGTGAAACTTGGCAATCGCTATGGAGTCGCTCGATAAGCCGAGCAAATTGCGTTCATGCATTTGCGTGCTATAGGGACTTAGGACGGTAATGTGATAAGACACATGATAAAAAGTTTAGTGTGGGATTTTGGTCTTTATTTTTATTTACAACTTTTACTACACAGCTTCTGGAAAAAATCTTACGTTTTTTTATATGTTTAATTTATTAAAGAATAAATTTGAAAATTGAAGTGAAAAATATTAAACCTCAGTAATAACTTATAATGGATCCTTTTTATCAATTTTAAGATCGGGTAATAAATTGCATAAGTCGCATACTTTTCTCCTTGCAACGTCGAATCTATATTGTACCCTCGTATCTCTCGAGGCGCGCAAAAAATGTCTCCATCGGACGCTTTCAGAAATAACGAGCTGCGCTCTATCGACTCCGCTTTTTTCCACTTAAACGGCTAAAGGAAGCTCCGTGGTCTCGTTAAGTGCCGATTTTATGGTTTCTACGAATCGCACGCACGTGCAAAAGACGACGCGCGGCTCTTCAGTCCAGGCCGACCGGGAGGCGAGGGCGTCGCTTTAAATATAGCGTCTCCAGTAGTCTCCACGTCCCGTTGCATCTCCTTTTCTATTCCGCGGTATCCTCGAGGTGACATCCCGCGCGCCCGGGGTGGGATAAGCGCGACTGAGCCGCGCGGCACGGTTATGGCGTTATGTCACGTTAATAACGTCCCGCAGTGCAGCCGCCCCGCTCTTGATCTCTCCGCTATCCGCGGCATTCGCGGCCGCGACGTGGACGACTTTGAAGCTTTAATTAATGACGCACGGCGAGCGGGAGTGAGCGCGACCGGGCAGGCACGCCGAAATTGCGTCGGTCCTCCTCATTTGCACGACGGCGGCGGCATGTCAGAACGTACGACGATAAATAATCCTCGTGGGGTCGGCGTAATCGTTGTTACGCCGACGCCGCCGCCGCCGCGTCGCCGGTTCCGCTACCGATCGCTATACTGTCCAATCTCGGGATAACGAATGGCCGTTTTCGCGATTTAGCGTGGCACACCGTTAACTCCGTCAGTAGCTCGCTTTGATTCACGATTATGTTTGTATATACCTTGTAAATTCTCGGTCGCAATTCGCGGTTTGACGGCTTTTTCAACTATCCTGGTACGTAATAGTTATTGAGTCCTCTAGTCGTTATGTAATTTTAATAATAATTAGGATATGGTTGCATATAAATGTATGTAGAATATTCCAAGTTTTTCACGATAAATTTTTTATTGTCATTCTTTTTGTTTCCTTAACAGAAACTGAATTGTCAGATTCTTTTCATAAATTTGTAGCTTTCAATTTGAAATGTCTTTGGAATTCAACCCTCAATGAAGGATAAGAGTCTGCACTTAACTGTTTCAATACACTATCTAAACTATACAAATCCCGGTACCTTGTTAAATTTAAGCGTTTCCGTGTTAAAACACGATCTATTTACGTTCGATTTCGCACGTGGGCGCGAGAGCACTGCCAGGATTCCCAGGACACCCGGTGAATCTCGCGTGTAGCCAGACTCTCTCATGGCACGATAATCGATGGTGATCGACCTCGCACAGCCTCGAGAGCCGCCTTCTCAAGAGTTTAACGAGCCGGTTGTTCGTGGATATAGGGACGAGGAGGAGCCACGTGCAATTCGCGAAAGATGGTCGGTATTTATAAACAGCGTACTCGAGAACTTCCCAACCGGCGTGGAAGATCGACCGACGAGTGGGTGAGAGGAGGAGAAGGAGGAGGAGGAAGGGGGGGGGGGAGCGAGGCGCGGACCGAGTCGGAGCGAGGAAAAATGAAAGAAAGAAACGGTCGGACGGGGAATCATCGACGTGCTCGAAATCGCGGCCGGATGCGCATGCAAATCTTTACCCGGGAGTCGAGCCGCTGAGCGAAGGAACCCGCAATTTGCGCGGCGGCGGCGGCGGCGGCGGCGGCGGCGCGGCCCGAGAACGGCGGTCTCGAACGGAGTAATTTCGCCATGGGATCGGCATTGTGTTCGGGAGATTAAAACTTTCCAATTTTCAACGGGAGTTCAGCGGCTGCCGCCGATCCCGGGGACTTTACGAGGGTATATCTCGTTATTGAATGGCTAGCTCGCTCTCCGGGGTATATATCGCCGTGCTCGTTGAACCGCCAATTAAAAAGTATTCGCTCTCCGAAGGGGCCGCGCGCGCGCGCGTCTGCAATTAGAATAAATCTGTTCTCTTCATAAATCTCGTCACAGTGTCGCTTGATTTGTCCCCGCGGGATCGGGGATGATCGGGCATGCCACTTTTTCACCCTGAAATGAATCTGTGAAATTCATGCGTCGGATAGTGATTTTCTCTCTTGATAAACGTTGAATTATTGCACAGATGATGTGATATGATATAATATAAAGTTGATAAATTTAGTCTTTTATTTTTTTTTTTTACTTTCCTCGTGCTTACGTCTTATAAATTTAATTTAATCAGAGATTGAAAATGACTACAATATTATACGATATTCGCGAAGCATATTGTAATAATGGTCGCTTATCCTTCCATATAGCTTTGTGCGTTTGTTGCTCTCCCTTACAAACCGAGTGTTTCGCACGTGATTCCATCTACTGCCTTGAGATCAGCCGAAAACCACGTTCCACCGTATTGAGCACGCGATTACAACGAGTCGCTATAAGAATATGGCTTAACCGAGACGAAGGGATTCCATAATACCCTGCTGTATGCTATGTAAACACGAATTACTGTTCCCCATCGGCGGGCGGGCGCTATTTTCACGGCTGCCGAAGATGAAATATAAATTGGATGCGGATATCGGTATTAAGAGATTTACAATGCTTAAAGGTACATTGAGAAGTTCGATTTGGTAAGCCCACTAAGCCTCAAAAAGCAACAAAAGCGTCTGAAACAACTCGCTCGTATAAGAATGGTAATCGAAAGGGATTCAGGATTTTAAGAATACAGTTAAATTTTATTATATAGATGATACTTTAAATATTTAACAGCTAAAACAACAATGTGTATTAACTCAAATGTGAATATAAATTTACATTTGAGATGCGGATTATACTATGAATTATAATAAATTCTAAACAAAGTTTAGGAAAATAATCAGATTGTTTTTAATTATTAGTAAAATTCATATGGATAATGTGCATCGTCCTAATCTATACATTTTTATATGTATCATGATTTAGCATTTCAGTTTTCAAACATTTGTCCATAAAGAACACAACAAACATTCAGATTTGGCATATGAAGTTTTCATCGCCTTTTCATACATGCATTCTATAGGATTTACTATTCTCGGCAGATTTAAACGTTATCCGGTAATTTGGAAGTAAATGTGCACGACTTTAATCGAGCATAAAGTTGAAACGGGACATAAACTCGGCCGCTGTCAGGTCGATATTATATTTAAGCCGACGAAGAGGTACAGGTTCGCGTTTCTAAGTTATTTTCGGTCCCGACACACGCTGCGAGTCGGCAACCTTATGAATTATTATTATTTGCATGGCCTTGGAAGGAGAGCAAATTGAAACGCACTGGCCAGGTGGTTCGAATCTTCTTCCTCCAGCCGTTCGCTACTTATTTTCGAGCGGGAGATTTTTCTTTTCTACGGGCATTACTTTCAGGCGTTAGCCTTCGCCTGCGAGAAGTAAAAGTTGGCTTCAACACTTCAGAGTGGTAAAAAGTAAAAGGATGTGTCCAAATATTGATACTACGTCAGCTTTTAAAATCGCTTTAGTACCTTCTCATTCGTTTGTCAAATGAAGGGACTCGGCATAAAATACGGTAACTGACGTTCAAATTGATATTTTTAAATTGTCGAGAGTCTTAAGTTTTATCGAGAATCTTTTATATCTTCGTATTAACGAGATAAGATATACGTTTATTTTTTCTCGTACAAACTTTTTTTAACAAAATATTCGTGAACGAATATTCGCGAGAATGGAGAGATATTTGTATTCAAAGGTAATTAATTTTATTGTTATTAACATTGAAAATGGTGAAATAACATGAAACGAGAAAAAAAATTAAACGTGCACTTATCTCTCTCTGAGTTAAAAAAATTGCTTTACCAATAAATATTTTTCATTAAAAATACATTATCGTTCATTTTAATCAATTAGTGAATTTCGTCGTGTGATGACAAAGCGTGGTGAAATGTATCAGGCACAGGCGCAGCATACGTTGAATTCCATTCAGTAGCCGCATTGTCAGCAAGGTAAAACGCGTCTGGCTGTCATGCGTGTACAGGATCACGGCTTAATGATTTTATCGACTAATGCAAATCATAAGGGACGATAATTTATTCGGTGGAAGTCGGTCACGGTGGCGTGGAAAGGAACGTAGTAGCCCGCCGCACGTAGACGCGTATTTTTGTCCGCGTCTGTTAGTTGTTCAAGCCGTAACAAGTCATCCGGACGACAGCCCTGTCGGACGGGTGCAGCTTTTCAAAGTCAGCTGTCATACCACGAAACGACGAAGAATAGAAGGTCCGAGCCGTTGAGACCTACACATCGAGCGTGCGTGGTCGTTTTCTCCGTCCTGAGATCTTATCTTGGATTTTCTCCTATGTCGTGACGTAAGATTTAATTAGGACCTTGCAGTAGACGAATACTAATTATGTATTAGCCTTGTCATTATTTGATGCGTTAATCGATTGGTTCACTTTAGGACGTCATTATCTCATCTTCAGAAATCACCGTCATGTAAAAATGAAATCTCGCTCGATTATTCAGAACTGAAGCTTCTAACTTGTTGATCCTTGGTAAAGAGAGCAAATATATCGAACATCGAATCATATATTCGTGTGCTTGATTGAAATGAATATAAATTTAAAGCGCAAGGAATAGAAAGCATTAAATGTGTAAAAGGAATATCTTTTATAGAAAATATTTAAAGTTTAATATAATGTAAACAATGAGTTATATATACAGTATATATCTATGTAACATATTTTTATCAACATAAAATGTGTATAAATTTGTAATATTTCAGTTACGCCACACACACACACATGTATACACACGTGGGATTCTTCTATTACAATTACGATATTAATCACGCGGTTGTTCTATTTTTATAATTGAAATGCTTTGAAATGTATAGTATTGCACTTTCTAAGCCTATGACAAAGAATGATATAGTTACTTTATTCAATCCTCTCTCTGTGGCATGAGGATGCGAATCTAACTTTTCAGCGTACGTGAACGATCGTTCGAAATTGAATTTTTTTTCGTACGTTTATCTTGCACGAAGTGGCGATTGCGACTACGTAAATCAGTTTATAAAAGCACGGCAGTTTCCCGCGACAGTTAAAATAAATATTCTACCTCAAAAGTTGTGTGCGCAAAACAAGCGTGTAAAAACCGCTCGGGCGGATTTAGCGACGCCGAAACTTACTTTACGCAGCTTCTCTTTTTATCGGCGTTCCCCGCTTCGAAGTCGTTCAGTTAAGCGGGGGCTCATTTCATTCTGCCGGCTGATTAAAAATCACGATATTAATGACCCGCTCCGAGTTAATATACATGCCGCAGAATTCCCGCTGACGGGATCGCCCTCCAGCGGGTTGCGGGCAGACGTCGCTTAATACAACATAGACGATACCAGTCGCGCACCACGTAAATCACTCCGATGATTGTTAATTACTCGATTAATCGGCTGTACTCGTTGAAACGTAATAATGCCCTTATTTAATTACGAGCGAAAATAGATCTTGTTTGCTTGTATATGCTCTGCATCCCCGTCATTGATAACTGCTAACGTATTGTTACTACTGCGTTTGTTAACTCGCATTCGATGCAGCTATAATGCAGATCTCGCGTTACCGCGTGCTTCTGTCACTTTCGTTACAGCTACTAGATTGAAAAGTAAATACCTCTTTAGTTATCTAAATCAAGATAGATTTATTTTATGAAATTGAAGATTTATTTTATGAAATTGAATTGAAATTAATACTGTAAAGAGAGATAAATTTAATTGTAAAAAGAGGTTTAGTTTTTCTTTTATTCTTTCATGACGCGTTTTAGATGCTTCTAAACTAAATGCAACACAGTGAATTTACGTAGTCTCATAACATCGGGATTTTAGCCAACCATAAACCAATCCGTTAAGTAGAGTATTCCCACGAGAATTAAGTGTATCTCTGATGAATGGCGTAATTTTTCCTTTTTCCCCCGCGCACCGAAGTGTAATCGCTTCT
Organism: Wasmannia auropunctata; assembly: GCF_000956235.1. Taxonomy (NCBI): domain Eukaryota; kingdom Metazoa; phylum Arthropoda; class Insecta; order Hymenoptera; family Formicidae; genus Wasmannia; species Wasmannia auropunctata. The sequence goes on along the minus strand of NW_012026819.1, from coordinate 3,128,774 downwards.
TTGCCTTCCTTATATAGATTAAAAATCGAGATACTAATAACGTCCGCGTTGGCTGACGTAGATCCTGCCGTACCCACTCCGACAGGATCGTCTTTCAGTGCGCGAGAGACGGAGTTCTTAAATCTACATGCACGTAGCAGCGCATCGTGCAAACGAAGTAGTCTATAATGCCTCTAGGCAGCCACATTTTTTGCATACTCGAGAAGGTAATCTTTTATCCTCAAAGGTTAGTTTAAAGCAACGACTATCGTATGCAGCGAAATTTACAATCGCGTGCGCGTTATTTGTAAACGGTGACAAATAAAAATTTATCATCATAAACGCTTCGAAATCGACTTCTAGTAAAGAAATGCAATAAAAATTTTTAAAATAAACAGAGTAATAATAACGGCTATAAAAATGATACATTGTGAAAAGTTTTGATAAATTAATGGAAATAAAATATAATTTTAATTATATTTCAAAAAAGATTTAGTTCAATGTATAATAAACATAAAAAACTATTTCGAAGACATACTATAATTGCCTGCAGTTTGAGATCTTTGCAGTATACATATATTGCATTCTCCAAGAATGTGCGATACTGGAACACTCTATTGAAAAACGATACTCCGTATACAATGGTCCGTAGAATCGGTATGAAATCGTAATCCACATGCTGTATAAATAAAAAATATGAGAGTGTAAAATAAACTTCCCACTTTCTAAAGTTGAAGAGTGTCACTTGCTCTATCACATGATAAAATTCTTCTCCTTGTTTCTATTCTCTACGTCTTACATCTATAATGCTCTCATTTTTATAAGATTAAACATAAGTATTTTATACTGTGCAAATAAAAGAAGAATAATAAATAATAAAATATCAATTAATAATTTAATGACAATATTAAAACTGATTATAAAGTGGTCTCAATTGAGATATAATAATGTGTAAAAAATTTTTTTACGTTTTAAAAATTATTAGTACATTTTAAAATGATCGCCAAATCGTCAAGTTAATTCTTAGACTTTTCGAACGCGAGTTCTTTTCGTTGCGAAAATACTTGGTTCTTGTCTGTTCCGGTCAGAAGTAATCCAACCGTACCCGAGAGATACGGAAGTCGGTCGGAGGAAACCAGAAGTCGATAGTTTCCGCGAGTAACGTTTCCATGCACTCACCGCGTATTAACCGTTGGGTTATCGGGGCCGAACGGAGAGCGTTCGCTGCAATCGTAACTTCGAAATACCGGGATAGCACGTCGGCAATAAATGCCGGCCGCAATTACGGTCCGACGGTTCGTATTTTTATTGATCTTCGCGAGCGCGTTCGTTGCCGACAATCGTTACGATCGCTGCGTAATTCGGTGATTATCATCGCGATGTAATATGTCATCCGCGATGGCAAAGCCAGCTGGATCCCTCGTTTAGTAAATTCATCTGGTAATGGACCGATTATCGCGGCTACTTTCAGTGGGAGCTCGTTGGGATTGATCTGTCACAATGGAGTCGATCGACGGGCAAATTCACAGAGCGATTGATGCGCCCTTTGTTTCGTAATGCGCGCGCCATAGTGGCTGCCAGATTGTTGTGAATCAATGATAAGGGACACTGTGAGAATCGTGTAATTATCTGTCACGCGACAGCGGTAATTTTTTTTTTTAATGCGCTCGGTATCATAATTTTACGAGTCACATATGTCACGAATGTCTGAAGTTGTATCAAATGTCAAGTATGGAAAGAAAGAACGATAATATAAAATAAGACGAAAATAGACTGGCTTTAATTCCAACTAAATTAACAGAATTTTTTAAATATATAATTATCAGTGTATATTTTTTAAGCTTGGATATTAAAATTACAGAATATAATGAGTTCTTATTTATATATGAAGAAAAATCGACACAAAATTTGTTAAAGAATTGAAGAAAGATATGTTAAAATAGTTTATTAAAACATTATTTAAGATACGTATTACAACATAAGAGCGAATAAGTTGGCTAGGATAAGCTCCATCTTGCTTCTATAAAGACGAATGTGCGAGCCGAGATTTGAATATACATGAAGTATAAAACGAGCCCGAAAAGTTCGCGTCAAAGAGGCTTTCCATGGCCGGAATAAAACCGAGATTGCCGAAGGTGAATTCGTTCGATCGGTCGATTCTGGTTGCACAAAGTACCGTAAATTTTATTAAAACCGTTTTGTTCTCTTTAAGCCAGGCTGTCAACGCGGACAGCGATAACTTAATGTATTTTTCGTCTCCGAAAAATCAGATAAATACGTATAAGGTAGGAACGAGGTGCCAGGTAAACTGCGAATTTATCATGGATTTATGTCGAGCAATGATTTATACGCTTTGCATAATAAACAGCTTGATTTGGTCGTACAATGGGAGCGTGTGCTCGTGATGGATGCATTAAATTCCACGAATTGTCACGATAAAAATGATATATGATTGCAAAAAATTAAATCTACTTTATTGCAGCTTCGTTTTTGTAAGGTATAGCATTTCTCGTACAAAATGAATATAAATTTCGTGCGAGAGATTAATATTCCAGTTAATATAAACGCACGTATTATCAAAAATTATGCATTTATCTTTAAACAAAATGACAAGTCTTCTCGATGTCAATCTGTGGATTTTTACATTATTCTAAAATTCGAAAATTTTACTAAAAGCGAGAAAATATTTACTGATTCCCCCGAATTCTATTCTCGAATCGAACACGCAAGAAAACATTGGGATTATTTGTTCGAGAGGACTCGGGGTTGAAATGACGAGGGTTCGTTCTTTATAGGGTGCGAACCAATGTGAGAAAAGTGATAACAATATGTAGATCAGATCTGAGATATCAGTTACCAGGGAGATCTTTTCTCAGATTCTCAATTAGGTGCTATTTATCGAAGCGATAGCGCGAATTAAATCTTGTTTTCTGGACAAACTGACTTCGCGTACCTTGCTGGTAATTGGAGCTGGTAATTGTTTTATGATGATAAACAGACCTAACTAATTTAAGTGCTTGACAAATTTCTTTTCGATAACGCGCAAGTTCTGGTCAATATTGCAATAGAATTTAACGACTGTACGCGCGGTGCGCGTAAATTTACTCTGTCAAACGATTTATTACGCCGGAAAGATAGTAGGTTTACTTTGAAATTACTTTTTGAAAGTAACCGCGCAATTAATTACGGGAAATCGATCGCCGGGACTATAGAGAAGCCGCGGTAACTCAGGTAAATTAACGATAGCTTTTCTCAACAATTCTCCTTCGCGGCACTTCACTCATGTTGCAGAACACAATCCCCGGTCAGCACGCAATGCAGAAATTAATTTAATTAAACACGGTGAAGAAAAACGTATTATGATGAAATTATGATTATATCGATCTCTCTGTTATATCGTATTACGGAACAGCGACTAGAATGTGATACGGATGTGGGGAAGGTATGAGAACCGCTGCTTAAGTAATGAGTGTGGATAAAAGAGATTAGACGGCCGAGCGGTTCTGTGCTTCGAAGGCATAACTAAGGTTTATTAACGGCCTTCTCTCCCTCTTCCTACCGGGTTCCTTTCCATCCAGTTCATCGTATGATATTCATCAGCCTTCCTCTCCCGCCGAGGAGCTGCTGCTCGCGCGACTTTTCGTCGTTTCTCGTTTCCGCCCGGCCTTCCTTCTATTTCTTCCCTTTGGAAGCGCGCGGTGCCTCCGCGTCCAAAGGCCGGTCAACAAGATCGTTATATTACGACGGTGTCATCGGTTTCCGGGCGTACGTTAAAATCGGGCGGCGCTAGCAATTTCGATGCAGATTTTGTGAGCTTCTTTTGACACGCGGCGAAAAAGAGCTCAAGAGATCGCATGATAGAGAATCATGATTTACGGGGAAGCAGTGTATCTCAGCTCGGTGCAGTGTTTGATGCATATGCTTTAGCTGTACGTGTATTTTGAATACTTTTTTATATACGTAAATTATTTTGCATTTATATATATAAAATAAACTCTTCAAATGTAACTTTAGCAAAAAAAGTTAGATAATAAACATATGTTTAACAAGGAAATTCATACATATTTATATAACTTAATAAAAAGTCTATGTAGAGATGAAATTTAAAAGTTAGAATATATCAACGTTTTAGTATATAATGTCATTTAAATGATATAATACAATGATAACATTCGAATACACTTGAGCTTTTAGGATACAGCGAATTGATGTAACGATCTGTGATAGACATCACGTGACGGTGTAAAATATGAACGAATAAGGAAACACGATAATCGGATTCTGGACGTCTCAAGTTGATGTCTTGGCAGACCGGAATATTATCGTTCTTGGCAAGGTCTATGCGCGCGTAACAAGTAGTCGGTGCACGGGACTACTATGCCGGCCGTGCCATTGTGACGCGAATGGCTCCGAAAGATTCTGATATACGTAAGCACGTAGCGGTGAGGTGCACCTGCCGGGCAAAGGGAATCGCTGTCGAGCGAGGCCGAGGGCTAGCCCGTCTAACCGGTACTGCCCTGTAAAATTCTCAACTATGCACTTAGTACGCTCGGGAGATACGCGATATACAGGATGGTTTAAAATAACTTGTCGGCGCAGAACGAATCCGTAAACACGTCTTCGCAATTCGTATCCGTTACGATCAATTTTCGACTTATTTAACAAAATATGTGAAAGATCTGTACCGTCGATTCGTGGTAAGTTTGAAACTTTAGGCACATCGTGAATCAAAATATATTTTAGGTATCTTGAAATAGACGATAGCCGACGATTTTGCCGAGGAGTGTTGGCGAACGAAGACTTCTCGAGATCGTTTTAATCACTTTCCAGATTACTTTGTCGACGCGGGAGTTGAAGAAACTTGTTAGCAATTGGAGTGTGGGATTTAATTTGATACCATTCAATAACAGTCCTCATTTTCAATATATAGAGATATATATATAAGATCAAAATGCTTAATTCTGGAAAATTACTTCAGAGAGTTAAGATCAGTAATTTAAATAAAATAAATTTAAATTTAAATAAAAAGAAACGAAAAGGATAACAAATGTCAACAAGACAGATAATCTCTCTTTAAAAAGAACGTTCAAGTTTGCTTAATTAACTTCACCGAGGTTCATTGCAATGCTCTCATTGTTTATCCAATTTATTAGGTTGAACAATATTTGAGGAAAGTGTCATGCTATGATCGATCGTTTATAAACATCCGCCAGCAATTCGTGGACGCAGACGTCGCGACGTCTCGTCAAAATTACATGTTTGCAGCAAAATGTCTTTTGCGATACTCGGGTATCATCATTGCGCGATAACGAATATCGGAGCTGGAGTAAAGATCAGCCGCAACTTCCGACGTGCGTTAACGTTTAAGTCATCGTTTATACTTAGCCGGTCGCGGACTTTCGCTTGAATTAATTCACGTGCCGACGAATAACGGATAGAGAAATAATGCCTGATCGCGGCGCGGGGACGGTCGTCTTACTTTCGTGCCGGTGTCTCGCACTGCGCATTCAAAGGAGTTAACGGAAACCGCATGCAGGCGGATGGAGGAGTTCGCCTTGAATGGCTCGCCATTCCTCCCCGCGTCGTCCGCAACCGATGGAGCGCCAACCCGCTAGGTTTGCGTTTGTAATTAAATATTTGCCGGCGGTTAATTGAGTCGCGCTGTGCTTTTATTCCAATTTCTGGTTTAAATGAAATGGCACGGTCGTCCGCGGCGCAGACATTCTACCGGGTGTCCCCCGTCTATCCGTGTCGCATTTCTTTCACGTGGTTGCGTAATTAAGCTCAGAAATTCGCGAGGGAAAGTAGACAAAAGCGGCTTAAATGGCGGCAACTGTATCCTGATTTTCTACCGTAAATTTTGCATTTGTTAATAATGTTTGTAAAAAAAAATGTATTGTATAATTAAAAAATGTAAGTTGTAATTATGTATATGGTACTGAAATATCCAAGCGATTCAAAATAGTATTCACGTGTTAATCATGGAAAGTCAGAAATTTACATTAATTCAATTTGAATTATGATATATTATAATACATTTTAACTTAAATATTCAAGAAAGATGAATTTATATCCTTCCGAGTTTAGTGTTAATTGACATAAAAGGATCGATTCTATCAGGGTTTATCAGATATATTGAAATTGACTGACAATGAAGCCATTTATTTTACAAAACTAAATTACTTTTTTTTTAGATAGATCAGACTCTATGTTTGATTTCACGGAGTTTTGTAGAATCATAGAATGGTAACACACACACATGAAAATAACGAAATTAACGTCTAAAATCAAGTCCTAATATCAACTATCATATGTCTGAAATTAATTTTACAGTTAAGTTTGCAAGTTAATGCAAAATGGCGTTTGTTTGGAAGAATTTAATTTATCCGCGTCAAGCGGATATTTTAGTTCACAGGTGCAGTGAGCTCGAACAAGCTCGAATCTTAATGAATGAAATAATTTAAACGTGAAGTATATTCACGTTCAGCCACATTAAAGCCAGTTGATTCACACAACAAAGTAACGTCTGTTTTAAACTAAGCTCTTTCTTAGGCAGATTCAATTACTTTCTTTTAAGCGCGCAATAAAATGCTCATAATTCTTAATTGTTACAAAATAACATATCTAATCGAAACTTATATCGAGGTGAATGCATTTTACTTACCAAGTCCTAATCTTAAATTAACGCTTTTAAAAGATACGATATTATATATAAGGTTTTATATATTATCTTAATAAAACAGAAGATGGTAGAAAGTGCTAGAATGTTAAAAGATTTGCGATAACGATCGGACGCTCACGCAAACGATTGCAATAAATGCGCGAACAGTCGACTTCTCATGAATCGTTCGCGACGTCTCACAATCAGCCGGGATCGCGGAGTCGCGTACGCCGCGCCGCGACGTATCTTCGTCGATCTTTCGCAGGACGGCGTATATATATATATAGCTTCCATCGATATGTATGATCGAACCGTGGAACGACGGAGTCGGATGCAATCTCGTATAATTTGCAAAACGTGATGCATGCCTTATTGTGATATCTCAATAAGGCGGCCCGTCATTATCTCGATGCGCCATTCTCCCGGCGATGCATGCATGTGCATGTGCTGCAGCGCGACCGGATCTCCGCGCCGCGAGAGATAGATCGTGGTCGCTGAATCAAATGCCTTCTCGTGCGGAGGGCACACACCCCTCTCCCTCTATCCCCGGCGCGGTGCACCGTATAAGCGCACGTAAAAACGTGGACGTCCGCTACCATGCGTAATACGTTGCAGCTTACGAAGAAGAAGGACGCGCGTGGCTCGCGGGTCTACCGTTAAAACGTGTTTGCTATTAGACACGGCCGGCGAGTGTTCCGTCGCGGCCGGCTTCCGCGAATAATGCGAAGGGACTGCTTTTACTTAGGTTAATCGAGATAAATGCCCGATGCCGCACGTGTGAATACATTTAATTAAGGAGGTTGGTCACGGTCGAGCGCGAGCGACACGCGGATTATATCTTTTATACTTTATGATAGCGTGGCGCGTGTATATATATGTACGGATACTGCAGCTTATGAAGACGTACTGCAGTATACCGGCGCGTTGGCAATAAGCTTCCGTAAAGTGACTCGACTGACGCGTGTTACGACTTACGTACAAAGTTTTGCGCTTAAAATGCGATGAAATGGCGCGCAACGAAGGCCGATAACTTGGAGTTCTTATATTGGAAACGGCCAACGTATAAATTATTCTACGTATGCTATATACCGTTACACATTGCATATAAATTATCGGATAACATTTATGGTAAAGAAGAACGATATACGCGCGTGTAGTGAGAGAACGTTTGCGTTTTTTTTTTTTAATTTTTCCGACAAATAATGTAGATTCCCATTACTTTCGCATTCACTCTATAAGCGATCCATTAACGGAAAAACGATACATTTTCCGGCATTAATAACGAAAGCGGCATACCGCAGCATAGGGAGGGGTCTTACACCGTTATCGGAACAACCCGATGTCTCCGAATAAAACAATTCGCCGTGCGTGCGTGTGCGTGGGCACCCCGTGTAACCCCGACAACAAAAAAAGAGGAAATATCCGCGCGCTTTTGCGGCTATCCGCGAATTAAAGTATTATGAGCTGCGACATCAAAGCGAAAACTGTAATTTCATAAAACCCCCTTCAGACTCCGTGCTACATCGTCGTAACGGTAAATCGTGCCGAAGTAATTGCGCGGAAAAGTGAAAAAAAAGAAGGGTGGCGGAGGAGGAGGAAGAGGAAGAGGAGGTGGATGAGGAGGAGGAGGAGGAGGAGTAAGAGGAGGAGGAGGAGAAGAAGGACGCGCACTCGCGACGATAATTAACGGCTGTTGCGGCGCGAGGCCATTTTAACAAATCTCTGCGACCGTAACGACCTCATCAACTCCGTTGACGCGCTAACTCGGCGTTATCGCGAAAACTCGACTGCGCCGGCAATTGCTGTTTCATGCATAGCGAAGTGCGTCCATGGACCGCAACGGCAAACATTCTCATCGTTCTAACGTCGTATAATTCGCAATTTGATATCGCGTCATGTGTACCACCGCGCTGCTGCTTTCAATTCTCCGACGATTCTCTTGCCGTCGCGATAATATCGCGGACGACCGGCGTGCTAGTGCGGCGCGCGCGGCGGAGAGAGGCGTAATTAATGATTAGTTAATAGCTTGGCGTCGAGGGTTGCCATGATATAGATGCAGGATCGATATAGACGGGAGAGACACGAAATGTACAAGTTGCATGCTACAAGATGTAATTTTACATTCGGTTTTTCTTTTTAAATGAAAAATGTTGTAGAACAGCAAAAATATTTAGAATACTTTGGAACATTTATTTTAGAGTAAAAAAATCTTATATATAGAATCGTTTCACGTTATTCTTTAACTGGCTGTATGCATTTTATCTTCATATGTTTTCACAATTGGACATTTTTTATTTTTACCTTCAGTAGCGCATTATTGAGTGGAATGTGCAGAGTTGATATTTTCTGCGATTTATTTACGATCCGGTAAATATTATTACCGCTTGTAATTTCGCAAAATCTCGAGTCTCCCGTCAAAGTCCTCCGTCGCGACGGAGATATTTCCATCAGCGAGGGGAGGGTAATTTCCCTCGCTCTCGTGGTGCACGTCAAGGGGCACGTGCAGGCATCGCGCCGCCGGCGCCGGCACCGAAGATCGCGCACACGCCGCTCGAACTTACACCGACTTATGTAAGGGCGCACGTAAGTGCGGCAAATTGCTCGTAAAACGTGCCGGGCGTGTTAATTCGTCTAGTAACGTCGAAGAAAATACAGAATTAGTTTCCGGCCTGTATATAAGTAATACAGACGTGCAGGGGGCCGTGTCCCCGCTAAGAAGGCATCGCCGTCGGAATACCGTTGACCAATCGGAGTCGAATAACGTTATGGGATTGCCAGTCACGCTACACAACGGCCGAAGTCAATCGCACGCAGCGCGAAACATTAATGAGACTCTGTTGGAAATAGTTGAACGTTTGTTACGCATTCGTTGAAATCTCCGTGTAGCTTGACCGTGGCAAAAGCCAGACGCGAGAGAGACGAATAATGAGTCAGTGTGTTGAATACAGAAGTTATCCTTTTGCTCGGAAACTTGTTAATTAATAGGGATACGGCGCGGGTATTCACGAAGTTCAAGTCGAGTCGCGTCTCTTATCTGGCACTGAACGGTCGGCTATCAAATAGTCGGAAAATGTCTGTGGTAATTCACTCGAGCAAGTACACTTTAATTATCGATTAATTAATTGATTGTATTAATTTGATTGATTATATTAAATTACAGATATCCGAAAAGTTTTAGTATAATATTAAATTTAATCTTTTCTCTGTAAATTAAGATTTTTCTTAAATGAAATAAATATACAAAATACAATTTCACGTAATGCGCTTGTATGCAAGATACTTGAGGACCAAAATAGCTTTTGCAATAACTACATTATATCGCGTGTGTAACCGCGTTAGAGACAAGGATGCGGAACAGTGAGAGAAAGAATTGTTACAAAAAAGCCGTGTACTGAGACTGACATTTATGACGCGTATTCAACTCTTGATATATAATGTTGCTGAAAAAAAAACTGCAAAGCCGCGTAAAATCCAACGCGTCAGTTTTCGAAACGAAAAAAGTTTTAATCCCTGCCACAGTTAAAGCCCGATCGATGCGTTGATCCTTCGGTGATCAAATTGCACATCGCATGCAGAAAGCATTTTCTGCAATCGACGTTCGATGTTCACCGTTGTGAAGCTTCAACGTTAAAAAAATTATTGCGATCCGTATAATACAACCGTTTGCGGTTTAAACAATGCCTCCCGTGTTATTTTATCGAATGTACCATTGCAATACCGTAATCCGTTCCGATGTATTTTATTAATCCTTAAAATAATTGACTAATGAACGCATATTTTTGTTTTGTGTAAATTTCACACGATGCACACATGTACGCAGGAGTTAGATATTCCAAAAAGCGCGTATTTTATTCCCTTTTATATTTTGCATCCTTAAAAAACCTGCAGGTATTCCAAATACTATGCCGAAACACAATTAAAAAGCGCTTGCATGGCCGAAGAGTCAATTGCCGTATTACAGAATTTCAGGGACACGCTGGCGTGAAAATATCAGCTGCCCCGCAGAAATAAATTACCTGGCAACGCAGTTTTTCGTTTTTATCTCCGCACTTGACACTGTACGTGACTCGCCAAGTTTGTCGACCTTTATCTCGTTTTATTTCAACGTGTCGTTGTGCGCGTTAAAATCGCGGCCCGCCGGGACGGGGGAAGTCAGGTCGCGGCGAAATAAAAAGCGCGATGGAAAAAAATACTGCAGGGTAGGATGGATGCAAAACCGCATGGAATTCTCGATGAGCATCGCGAAATGCGGAGCGAAATCGTATGTACGCCGGGAATTGTACGAGTCATTGTCGATCGGGCGTGCCTGTAGAAACGACAGCTTCATAAAGCATTGTAGTCGTTCGATAGTGCTGCCACGCTCGCTAATTGCCGTATCCTAGCAGCGGTTGCGAGGCCGGGAGATCTCGTGAATCTCTCGAACGACCGTTCGCATCTTCCATATAGATATATATATTTAAACGTAGTAGATATTTCATATCGTACCAAACGCAGCAAGCCGTATGCGACTCGTAATTCTCGCAATTTTAATTTTACATCGTGTCCCCGTGTCGTATACATTTACTTGGACTTGCGGCATTAACATAAATTTCATCTCTCGCGACACAACGTATGTATATACGGTAGCGATACTTTCACGGACACAAATTTTAATCAATCGACGGGACCGCCTCTCTGTCACCGGAATCGATCAAAGAGTCATTTTCGACGGCGATTATGACAACCTGTCCTTTAATTATCCCTCAAGCGACGGGATACTCGCTTGCCGAAAGAAGGCCGACTTTTTTTGCGAAGCGTTGTATTATTCCGCACGCGGTTCGAGCGTATGAGAGCTCGTCATTTCACTCGAAATCACTATCTATCAGCGAATCAATTAGCGACTCCTCGATTACTGACTCGACCGGCGCGGCGACGGCCGTGCAAAATTATGCGACGGTTCGATGATCGAACGATGAGTCGTCGCGCGCGAGGTCGAATTTACGAGCGAGACACGTTTGATTTATGAGACGGTGTCCTTGGTTGATCTACGATCGATCTACCCGGAGAAATCAGAGAGCAGCGCAACGCTGCACGGTACACGAAGTTAATCGTTATTCTTGTCCGGGAAGCAGCACCGATAATTAATAGCCAATCAGCGGGTGTGTTGGGTTGAATGTTAAGTAGAGAGACGCGTCGCGCGCCGCGCCGCTGTACGCTTCCACCTCCCCCCCCCCCGGATTTCGCCCGTGGTCAGCACAAACGACGTCAATATCGATAACGATATCCGTGTCCGGGGGGGAAAATCGCCGATCGCGCAGTACCGCGCGATTCGGCGTTTCGCGCGGCCGTGCAAAAATCGAATAAAAATAATCGCGCGTGATACCGTCGCCGCGCTGGCGGAATAATATTTTTGCGCTCGCACGCGGGCTGCGGTATAACAACTTGTACTCGCGAGTTTATTTGCAAAAACGCGCCGGAGATAAAATGCATATATATCCTCGATATACGCGCCGGGCCTTTGCACTCTGCCTACATTATAACTGAATTCCATGAAATAATTAAATTTATACAAGTTTGTTAATTGATGCGTTACGTGTGTTCGCTCGCGAAGTTAAAAATTCAAAAGGCTCCCGCGTAATCATTCTCCAAATTTGATTTGCATTTTTAAATACCTTCAACGTTTGCTCCACTTTCGAACTGAAGATACCAAATTTATTCGATAGAAAACGAGAGAGAGAGGAAGAGAGAGAGAGAGAAAAGGAGAGCAAAGAATCTCCAAAATAATCTCACATTAGAAAGTCTAATAACGTTTTATCTTTTAAAATTCAATATGCGCGAAATCAAAATTTCAAAATAAGACACCAATTTAAATTGAAATTAAAGCAGGTGATTCTCGCAAACCTCCTACTGATTACATATTCCGCGATATTGCGCCATAAGTTGAAGTAGGCACCCTCGTGAATATAATCATCGATTTTGATTTCGCGTCACGTCATACGGCTCCGTCTCAACTAGATGTAATCTTCCACGTCAAGCTATCTGGGCCACACCAGTATCTGAGAGAATATCTGAAGGGCTCGCGCGCGCCATCAAGGTTCCGAGCGTCGCGGGAGCGTATTCAACGGCGGAACGTGTCGTTATCGGGACAATCCCTTGGAGATTTCAGCATTTTGTCACGATATAGCTGGGTTCTCTCGCCGCTCTTTTGCACGGTTCCTTACTTACGTCATGTCGCGGCAATAGTGCCAGAGCGCAGTAACAGCAAGATGCACTACGGTCGCATATATATATTACAGCGGTGCAGATAGAGGCGCGCAAGAAGCGGGAAATTCTTTACGAGGCTAACGTAATGTACGCCGCAAATAATTTCAACATGCACGAAGTGTTTTCTCTCTCTCTCTCTCTCTCTCTCTCCTCGCAGTGGTGCGGCTCTCTCTCTTCGCCGCCACCGTCTTATTTCCTCGCGTTATTTTTCGCGTGGTGACCCCATTACGTATGTATATACTTGAATAACGATACGACGCCGACGCGAATGCTGGGTACCGCTCGGGACTCGTCCGGCCGAGAGATGCGCCGGGGAGATACTGCGATATTATTCAGCGATACGATGGTGCATGGACCGCGGGACGGTCTGTCGGGAATCATGACGTGCCAGCTTATGAAATTATGGATTATAGACTGTCTCGACCGTTTTGGAAATCCGATTTCGTATTTCCTCGAACGTTATACCATAAATAATTTCATTAACTGTGCGCACTGATAATAATAATCAGAGCTCGATTTTAACGTCGATATATTTTATAATATTAAAGTATTTTATTCTCGTTTTCTCTGTAAATATTATTTTTTTTTTTTTTTACAATATCTTTGCAATATCTTTTAAATAATCTTTTAAATCTTTATATCTACTTTTTCTGCTCAGTCTGTAATAAGCTTATTTTTTTTATAAAAAAGACGCATCTCTTTGGTGACTATTTTTCGATTAAATCTCTTGCTGTAAGATTCCGTATTGTTGATTTTTTTCTGCTTATTTTTAAGTTCTATTTAACTTAAAAATTATAAGCATGTAATGTTAAGTAAAATGAATTCTTGATTTAGAACAAATTTATAAATTATTATGATAAAAATGATTCTCACACACGTGATATGTTCGAAAATTTCAAATCCAGAAATGGCATGTCCAAAAGGATAGGGAACTGTGCCACTGACAGTTGCGATATTTTCAATCTAAATCCAAAACTGTTTCTTTAACTTTTGCATTGACAAAGGGTGAGATTTTTCTTCTATAGCAGAGAGAACTCGATATGTGCATGCAATTCGTACACTATCAAAGTGTGACCGTACGCGGAAATAAAGTCGAGAACTGCGTAAATTGCGAAATCCCCGAGCGTGTTTCACACGGGCGCGTGTGAAACGCAAAATGCATCTACGGAAGGTATCACAGTTTGTTACTTTGAAATATTGCCTCTCATAAGAGGCATCTACAGTCACAGCGACTTTTATGCGGCGTAATAAATCTGGCGCTAGTGCATTTTATTCAAATTTACTCCAAAATGACCTCGCCTACCACGTAATTTGATTTCACGCCGGTCGATCTTACACGGCAGAGAGTCCCTATCTCGATTTTATAAAAATTGTAGAAATACTCATGTGCCGGTATATTATTAGCTAATGATATAACCTCGTGTGACGTTAAAAATTGCTGGTTTTAGTAATTTATGTAATTATGTACACTATGTTCTCTCGGTATTACAATTGTAGGGTACTGTGTTATCTGTACTATCTTCTAATGCCATTAATGCGAATTGTAAGTAAAGTTCTTCCCGCGCGACTATCAGCGGAAATGGATCCCCAAGGAGGTACGCGTTTAATGATAACGCATTTAACCAGCGAGGACTGGCGTTTCTCTCGTCGGCATGGATAATGATCCCTCGAGCGGTACTCGGCACTCATTTAATTCCCAACTTTTCCTTTCACGGTCGGGCGAGTAGCGCGTAAGGAGAAACATCCGGGGGAGAGAAAAGCGAGAGGGAGAGAAAGCGGGATGAATAGCGAAAGCGAGGAAGAATCCACCGGGCAAGGACAACGACGGGTCCGCTCTCCAGGGTCGAGACCTTCGGATAAGGCGAGGCGGCGATGCCATAGGGGTCAGGCGGGGAGGAAAAAAAAAGGAATCGCGAGGGAGAGAGCACCGAGGACACGGAAGACGAGCAGCTCGCAGGCGAGACGAGTCTGCCAGGAATAAAGTTTCCTGTCGAGGTGATCGCACGGGGTCTCTCGAGAGACTCCAAACACGAGGCGAGTTTCGACCCACCCTTTCCCCCGTCGGACGGCGCCACTAAACTACCAACTCGCCCTTTCCACATCGCCCGTCCCTACCCAACCCCGTCCCAACATCCAGCGTCAAGTTGCCTTACATGGTAGTTGTTGATTGTTTCCGGTGTAATTATAACTTCGACTTAGAGGCGAGCCCTCCTCAGATATAATTATTAATTACCGTGTCGGTGCCACGCGTCGAAGGCATTCGCGGACGCGCCGCGTAGGACAAGAGCGATCCCCCTCGCGAAGAAACTAATCGCGGAGCAAAGTCGTGTGACTTAAAGTCGATCGGCGCCGGGCGAAGCTCGAGAGAATTCGAAATTGCGAAACAAGCGGATCTCAAGTTGACATTACGCTTGTAGGAAGAGTGAAATGATTGTCAGAAAGATAAAAATTTTTATTTTCTGTTAAACTGTATTTTTTAATTTTATTTATGATTGATAAATTATGCAAAACTTTGAATTAGTTTCTTAGCATATTTAAAATTTTAGGGCAACATCAAGTGTACCAAGTTTTTTTACTCCAGTAGTAGTTTTTTAAAGATTCTATTGTTCCGCACTATTAGTTGCATTTTTAAGCTGCCGGAATAGAATTGAATAATAGAGCTGGGTCGATTTCTTATCCCCATTTTGTCAGTAAGAAAAAGAAGTTCTTTAGTGTGAAAGAACTACTTTAAAATTCATAGAATGGTGGCGAGTGAAGTGGGGAAACTTATTCCTCTCTCAGCCGTTGATCTGAAATTGAAAGGTATGATTTCAAAACTCGCTCTGCGTCCATTTGTGGAAGCTTTTAGACTCTATTGCTTTTGTTTCAACAAATATCTCTGTGTGCGCTTCCTTTTATAATAAATCTATAAATATATACAGACTGTATCTTAAATAGTGCTCATTGATTATATAACATTATTCTTTGTAGAAAAAAATTGAATCGAAAAGTTCTGAATCATTTTTTTTCTACAATGCTCAATGACGCAATACTGCAGCAATTATTGCTTCATTGAGCATTGTAGAATAAAATTATTTTTAAATAATAACACTCATTAATATAGCGTTATTTCTTATAAAATATTTAGTGAAAAAGTTCTGAACCATTTTTCTCTACAGTGCTCAATGAAGTTGTAATTATTGCAATAGTGACTGTTTCATTGTGCATTGTAGGAAAAAAATGGGTCAGAACTTTTGACTCGGTTTTTTACAAGGAAAAACGTTATATAATTAGTGAGTGCTATTTAACATACATCTTGTACATGTAATAGTTTTATTAATATGCTTTATTAATATGTTTTATTTTATTAATATATTTGTAAACGTTCCCTAAATTAAAAATTTTCGCTTATATTTAATTAATCCGACAAATTAAATTACGCGATACACTATAGAAATTTATACAAAAGAGTTAATATATATTACTAAAATTATATTAGAGAGATAAAATATTTAATTGTCGAATAGCTTTCGATATTCCAAGCGCAATTGCGTTAATCAACACGAATCGGTACAAAACCTTCCCGTATTATACGATCTAGGCTACAAAAACTCTCGCGGCAGTTTGAAATATTACAAACGTTAACAATGATTTATAAAATTTAAAAAAAAACGTATAAAGGCGCACGAGACTCCCGCAGAACTGTCGCTCGTTATAATACACGTACGATGGCACATGCATACCTAACGCGCCATTATCCTCGTCGCCGCGCTGGCATTCCGGGAAACGCTAATGAACGTGCTGTGTCGCGAAAACACCCACGGACATTCGCAATCGCAATCAAACGGCGATCAACGGACGCGTTGATGCACTACCGCGCCTGATTAAACAACGAGTCGTCATCGCCCCCGTCCGCAAAATGCAAATGCAGTCCGAATCACTCGAAGACGCCCACCGTGCGCGCTCTGCGTGTACCGCGCCATATGTTACGATATTCTGCGGTTGAATTTGCACACACAGCGACCAACGACGTGGTTGCTGCATACCCCGTGCACGCGCGCACACACACACACACACGGATAGACACGTGTACGGACAACGCGAACCCACACGCACGCGTGCAACGCGCGCGCCCGTACGGCTGGCGACGCGTCGGCGTCTCCGAGGGTTCGCCGTATCTGCATGAGCAGTAAGAGCATCGATCACACACCGGGGACAATATTGGCATGATAATCGGAAGGGATTCGGCACGGTTACGTATAGTAACACGGGCCAAGGGAGAACGGCCCTTGTCAATGCCGCGGTTACGATCGCGGAGACTGTTTACTCCCTGGTAATTATTGTGAAATATGTCGCGGCAGATCGAGTGTACGTCGATCGGTGCACCGTGACGTGTAAATTATTGCCGCGGCAGACGCGTATATATGTGTGCACTTTTGTACGATCGGACGAGAATGACGGATTTCTCAATCTTCGTAATTCAGACGTTTGTCAAATAGATAATTCGATTGGTTAAAATTAGAACGACCGGATTCTATTAGCAAATAGAAGAAGAGAAATGTGCATCCCGTCATTTCTAACAGTTTGTTTCAACAATTTTAAAATGCAGAAAATGCAGAACGGTAATTCTCCAGTTCAAATGCAGCTAGTTTAATCGTTAATATAAATAAATAAAATGAATTTTACATATAGAATTTGTCACCGATTGGTTATGGAAAATGTAAGTATACGTTCGCATTTATTCGTATCTTCAAAAAAAACATTCTCTATTGTGCGGAACTCATAATCACTGCTTGAATTTCCTGAATATCGAAAACGATATATCTTTTCCTTCTCTAGTCTTGATCTTGATGTTTAGCTGAGACCCCCTTAGTATAGGGTGTATCGAGACACGTATCATACACATTGACGCGCGGTTCGACAGCGTGTGCACCCTGCTGTCACATAAGCGCGCTCGGTGCACCCGAAGTTGCGGCGTACGGCGGCGGGGGTGTGCGGCACGATGTGTTGTGCGGTGAATCATGTACTACCCTCGAGGGATCCATCTACGATTAATTCCATCACTTGACACGCTTCTGCGCGCGTTCTCGCGCGCACCCCACCATCCCGCTCGACAAACATTTAAGCGGGGCATAAATGCCACGGAGCGGAGTGGAAAATGAAGAAAGGCGATGCCAAATGCGCCGTGAAGCGCGGAAGAATTAGATGATGCCGCGAGAGCGCTCGATGAGACGTGAGCTGAATTCGCTTAATGCACGCACTTGATCCCCGCCGACCTTCCCTACGACTTTCCCATTTTCTCAAAGCTCCGTCGCGAAAGCGATCGCCGAAAACGATCCCTCGGCGTTACATTACGTTGTTCGATGGAGAAGATTTTCACGATAAAATGCCGTGATTGATAGAATATAAAAAAAATATCGTTTTTCAAAATATCACATTGTATCGTTTTGTTTAAAACTCGTCAAACACAGAAATATTCATATTTGTGTATATTCAATAACTGTAAATGTGGAATATTCAACCAGTACGTGCGCTAGCAACGCCGCGCCGGCATTCAAAGGATTACATAAAACATATTTTCTATGCGTTTAATTTATTAAATATGGTCATAAATGCGCATATATGCCCTTATATTAATATAGCTACGTATTTTTCCTAAATGTATTCCCTCAGTGTCGACAATTTGATATGTAATTAAGTTTTTTTTATCCCAATTTGTTTAATTGCTGGTTTTACTCAGAAAGGTATTAAAAAACAGCGCGCGAGACCATTTTATTTCTTTATAACTTGTCCCGCGTTTATTTTTCATTTAATCTCTCGCAAAGCGAAATATGGTAGAAAGCTCTTCGCTAAAACGCAACGCTGTGAATAACGTTTTCTAAAGGTGCATATTATTTTTTTTTCCTCGACGTCCAAACTAATTAACGCGTGGAGGTGCGAGGCACGAACTAGTTAACGCGGTGCAGGTGCGCTCGCGCTACTTACAATTTAAACTGATCTTAAACTAGGCTTTAGTCTTAACTTAAATTAAGCCCGTGCGGGGTAGAATAACAGAACTAATTGGATGGACGAGCGCGCCCGCTCTCTGCGATTAGCGGGGGCGAATCATAAAGCGCTATCGTGTAATTCATACGGTTTTATAAACCTGCATTGGGCGTTCGCCTATTAATCGGTTCCAAAAACGATCAAGAAACATTCTGCAAATTTATTGAGAAAATTTAACGTTACTAATGGTAATAATAGTAAGAAGAAATAGGAATATTAATAATACATTTATATATTCACATGAGACACAAATTAAATTATAATCCAATAAAAAAATTTTACTTGCTTGTAATTTTATATCGACTGATAACGGTGGTACAAGAATATCTCATATCTACTAGTCAATACCAGTTTCCGCGTAAAAAATTAACAAATGACTTTTATTTATAAAGTAAGTTGTACGTTTACATTCATCTGTGGACAGAGCAACTGCCTTTCGCACACAATTATTAAGAAGAGAATATCGCGGAAAGAATAATTTTGCTGGATTCAGATCTGAAAATAATTTTTGTTCAATAATCAAAATAATTTTGTGCGAAAGCCAAAATGATTGCTCGAATATTAAAACATTTTATAATAATGCTTATCAGTTTTAATATTTCAATAAATTATTTTGACGATTCAGCAAAAAATTATTTTCAGATCTGTATTCAGTAAAATTTTTAGACCTTTCAACAAAATCGTTCTTTCCTTGCGCGAATAACCCGATAATTTAATGAGGCATACATCAAATTACTACACGGAACAATTTTGCTGAATCCAGATCTGAAAATAATTTTTGTTCAATAATCCAAATAATTTTGTGTAAAAGTCAAAATGATTGCTAGAATATCAAAATGTTTTATAATGCTTATCAGTTTTAACATTCCAACAAAATTTTGATTCAACAAAAAATTATTTTCAGATCTGTTTTTAGCAAAATTTTTAGATCTTTCAACAAAATCGTTCTTTCCGTGTAGGATCGACGCGTCCTTAAAAAGAAAATTAAATAGAATTAGTGCATACGTCTATTATTAGTCTATACATCTTCAATATTGCATATATTGCGAACATATGAGAAAAACAAATTAATTATACACCATAATCTTTTTCTCCTCTCTTCATACGTCTTTAATTCGAGCATTAAAATTCTTATCGAGATGTATTGCATTTCTACATCGCGATTTTATCTCGTAAGTGGAGTAAAGTTGCGCGTAATATTGCGATCATTATCTGAAGCGAAACATCAAAATGCTTTACAAAACGCCTCAAATAGACACGTTTGAGAGAGATCACGTTTATATCATGTCCCATTCGCGAGTCCCATCGTGACGCGGGTCTTTTTTTATCCTTTCTGTTTTTGGTCGACCGCGCCGTTACGCATCGGGGCACGTGCTGTTTTACGACTGCGCGCGTAACGAGCGAGACGCGCGCGAGAAGATCGAGAACGAGTGGGTGGATGACTGCGCTCGGATATCGAAAACGCGAAATTGGCCGTCGGCTATAAATCACTCGCCGGTCGGTCGGTCGGTCGGTCGGTCGGTCATTCGCTCGTTCGTTTGGACTCGTTCCATACCGGGGCCACCCTGAGCGCGCTCGCTGCCTAATCAGTTTAAGTGATTCCGAAAGGCGCTGCCGCTGCATCACCTCTCTCCGTGTAACGATCGGCACCGGTTACACATACGCGTCCCGTGGTGGTCCACGTGCGTAGGCGGATGCTGCACCGTGTTACGCGCGCACGCACACATGCAACGTTTGTACAAACGTGCGCTCCCCCATTCAGCTGACAACCCACACTCGCCGTTTCTCTCGTGTGTTCATCCGCGCGCGCGGTATCTCTTTTCCTTCCTTCGCATTACCATACTAATTGCAGTCAAAGTACTAACTGGGACGTCTATGCCGATGAAACCTTTCGGCTTCAACGCATCGCGGTGCACGTACGCGAAAGTGTGCGCTGCACTGTAGTTGTCATGCGGATGTTATTTTGAGTTACGAGCACGATATCTCGTGAAAGCTAGCTCGCGAGTATTATGATGCCAAAGTGAATTGGATACTTTTATAAATTAAAAATTTTTTAATCAATAATGTGTATATTTATCTTTACAGCTAAAAATATAAATAACTGATTGTATCTTTATTTAACGTGTAATCTGTGGCTTACCATTAAAAGCGTACAAATATGTATTATATACTTTTTATAATAACAAAAAATTAATGCATATGAGTCATCCTACAAAGTACTGAGGCATTTCAGGCAATGACGAGTGGAAAAAAAACAGGGGAGCAGAATAGAAGTCGTCCGTTTAAAGCGCGATAGAAAATCGAACGCGGAGCGCGTAGAGAAGCACATTAAGAAATGAAATTCGAAGGCAGCGTCGAAGGATCGATAGCGCGGAATCACCGGAGGCATTCTTCAAAAGGGACTCCCGCGCGCCTTCCCCATTGTCACATCGGATCTTGTCTATGCGCGATGCAAAATTCCCCAGCGAGGCGGATCGCGTCCCCGGGGGAGGAGTTTCGTGCAAGTTTCGCACACACACACACACACACGGGGAATTAGATTAAAGACATTAAAGTCACCCCCTCGCGTACGAACAAGTAAGGCCGGCCCCGCTAGTCATTCCGTGATTGCCTCCCGAACGGAGTGAGTGCCCGCTGGACCGCGAAACGAAATTAGAATCCTAATAATACGCGGAATTTAAAGTCGCGCGTTCGTGTATATGAATAACGTATGCAGTGGGGGGTGCGCCGGGTTGCTCACTTTGCTCCTTGCACAAAGTCAGCGACACTGGCGCGCGATGATTGTGTGCGAAGGGATCGCAGGCCTGTCACGACTGTTTATGCAATCTGTCCTGCGTCAACGATGAAGCAATATGCTTCTTTACTTTCGGCTGCGGAAAGCCGATAGGGTGATTACCGATCTGTCGACAGTTTCGTCGATTTATCGAAAGAAAAAATTTTATTGCAATTTCTTCAATTACGACAGCTCGTATAGAAGAGTTTGAGATAAGAACTAGGTAGTTATTAATTCGAATTTTTATTGATTCTAAATAGATATATGCGTACAAAGTTCTGATAAACATGAAATTGTTGAAAGTCTGCAGCGTTTCTCTAGAAGTTATGCGATGCGGTCCTTTTAGAAAACGCCCACGTCGAATATTACATTTTTGCTTATTACATTTATACGTGATGTACAAACGTAATAAGTAACTATCTTACTGGATACTTATACTACTCACACGTGTGCATATATATTAATATCGACGCCGCAGTATGACGCATGAGAGCGAGCCACGTGCAATACGAGGAAGGGACACTTAATCTTTCCGTAGATTCCCCGTGGATTCCGTTGGGGCCCCTGAATATTTTCACACTCCCGCCCCCGCGGTGGTCCCCTGCCCCCAAAGAATCGGAGACGGCGCCGCTCCCATCGCATCACCGACCCCCGGTGACGTCTGTTTTGTAACTATTTTCCGCCACCTTCTTTACCCTTGGTGCCCCTTCGTCTATGACTATGCGAGATTCGCAACGAGGGAGTCCACTTGCCGCATCTCATATATATATATGGGGGACGGGGGAGGGGGGGCACCCATACGAAATGTCGGAACATACGCGTCCATAGGATTAAGCCAAGGGGGGATCGTATGGTTAATGGACAAAGGGGGAATACGCGTCTGCGGATCCAATTTCGAATTCTACGCTTCGTGAAATTGACGGGTGCGTTTGTGCGAGTGAAGTGCTACTTTCTTTTGTTGCAATGCGGTCGGCGGATAGACAATATGGGAAACATCTCGGTCGGCCCGGATCTAATAAATCAGAAATAAAAGCGACCAAAAATAAATGATTTTTACCGAAATCTGGCAATTATTTTTTGGTAATTTATGGATATTTGTCATTCCTAAAATTTTGTATATAATCTTTTTACTTGAATGAATTTTGTAATTGAATTTTTTTTAACTAATGGCTATATATCACGCGATACGATGTAGTAATGGGAAAAAGAGCTTTCAACAGGTGCTTAAAATTAGCGAAACAAATGTATTTAAATTTATACTGAATTCTTAGTCTTAAGCCAACGACCGTTAAATTCCCTTCTAAACTTGTATCAATAGAAGAACGTCAGTCAAAAGGTATCCGTATCGGAAGTTGTTAGAGTAAAGTTGCTTAAAAAAGAGACAATTTATATTCTCGTTAAATTATTTTTATGAAATGAATTTTATTATTTGATATATGTAATCTCGTGAAAGTTATTTTTACAATTCTAAAATTTATGTAAGTTATAGTTATATACCTTTGGATTTCATTATCGTTATATTTCAAGAACAGCGTATATATACATAATTATTATTTTCGTGCTGCTGCAATCACTAAAGTGCAGACATAAGAAAGCATTGAAGGCTTGAGACTTCGAGTAATTTTTCGTCGCTTTCTTCGACAAGTACGCTTGCACATAATCTCGATGAACTACAAAATTCACGGTTCCGCTGCCATTAAACACGATGAGCTATTGAATCATTGACGGCGCTGCATAGCGGGAGGATCGGCGGTAATCGGCGAGAGGAGATGGAATTTTCTAACAAATAGGGCATCCAGAATTTCACGATTCGTTGAGGCGAGAGCCGCCTCGGGGCGATAACATCGAACGGCGCTTAATATCGTTTCCAGGGCGAAAGACAAAAGCGGCACCTGCCCCTTCTCACGACGTACCGCGCATCTTCCCGATGTGAAGGACGATGGAAGGAGCGTAGGAGGAGCAAAGTGGTGCGATCGGTCCTCTCCTAATTCAATCCCGTGGGATATCGGCAGCCCTAGGGCGCGGTATCGTGCCGAGGCGTGAATCAGCACGCCCGTGAATTATCCACCTCGTTTATCGAGAAAATTGTAGCCCAGGAAAGATACCGGACGAGTCCCATTGTCCCGTAACTGCCGCGTGCCTACGCTATTGCATAATACTCTCAATTCAACGGAGATGCGTGTTCCCGATGTCGATGCGCCGCGCCGGCTCGGTGCTGCCAGGGCATCTATGGTGCCCGGGCTCTTAATGCCAGCCCGTAACTCTCGTCTGTCGATTCTCGGTTATGCGTGATTAATCATTCGCTTCGATTGCACTCTGACATTTGTGGTAGGCAATTGCGGTCTTCGTCAAGTGTCTTGAAAGCAGGAGACGATAATCGCTAAATCGTGTTGACATAAAAGATAAGAGTAATGCTCACAATTAATATTTTAATACTGTCCAATTAAAGTTGAATTATATGATTAGGTAAACTTTAATTTTTCAACAGTATAAATATTAGAAAATATTGGAAACTTTCTGTAATTGTGAACAAAATTTGTATGTCATAATATGTAATTATACAACAGATTTACATTTACTCTCTGAAAGTGAATCAGTGGAATCATCTGATTATCAGTGTATATCATTTTCCATTAACATACTTAGAACTGTGATAAACAATGACTATTTCAATGTCGCTTCAGTGATAATATACTGATTTAAACAGTGAATATTACTGAAAGACAGTGAATTTGACTGTTTGACAATGAAATTCACTCTTTCAGTGATATTCACTGTTTAAATCAGTTTATTATCATTGAAGCGACATTGAAATAGTCACTATTTATCACAGTTCTAAGTATACCACTGGAAAATAATATACACTGACAATTAGGGATAATTTCACTGATTCACTTTTAGAGAGTAGCAAGACCCGAAAGTTTAAGTATCAACAGTCACAGTAATATAACGCGAGCGAGTTAATTTATCCTCGTCTAATGTTATCTTAATATTATATTATATAGAGAGTTGGAAGAAACTTCCTGCATTTATTATACAGTTGGACATGTGTATATCAACGAACTTTGCTAACGCCGTTGCAATCTCTCGTTGCTTCGAGCGTGAGCTATCCAAAGTGTACATTATGTATGTTGCTCGCTATAGCCGGTAGTTGGGCCCGATAGGCACCGGTATTCATATATTCATTGAATAATTGCGGGATATGCGTATCGTCTCGCCGACGAAGAGGGTCCTGCATTCCCGTAGGAACAGGACACGCCCCGGCGATCAGACACGCGGCCATAAGGTAGGGTTACTTGGTGAGAAGAGTGACTTTCACGGGTCGGCGGACACCTTACGAAGGAGCGTTCTTCAAGGCGTGAAAATCAAACTAGCACCTGTTACCGGGGGAAAAAAAACACGCGTTCCACGATATACGCGCGCGATTAAGGTGCGATTAATTTTTACGGGCGCGACCTTCGGAATCGTGTTCCGAACTTGTTTATGAGAGACGAGAGCGTGAAAATGTTTATAATTCATGAAACACTTTCTTTTTGATAAAAAAAAGAATAACATATAGTCAAATATTAAATTATGCAGCGAATTGATTAAACATGTACCTACACGGAAAGAACAATTTTGCTGAATCCAGATCTGAATATAATTTTTGTTCAATAATCAAAATTATTTTGTGCGAAAGTCAAAATGATTGCTAGAATATCAAAACGTTTTATAGCAATACTCATCAGTTTTAACATTCCAACAAATTATTTTGATGATTCAATAAAAAATTATTTTCAGATCTGTTTTTAGCAAAATTTTTAGATCTTTCAACAAAATTCTTTCCGTGTATATTAATTGCACAACATTCTATTATAAGTATATTCTCTGACAAGCATTAAAAAGAAAAATCTTGATCAATTTTTACATTTATCATTGATAATGTAAACGGTACTATTCTGATGTAAATTGATATAACTCCAGGCGAATAACTCCGTTATTAAATATACATACACGAATCATATCCACAT
Organism: Wasmannia auropunctata; assembly: GCF_000956235.1. Lineage (NCBI taxonomy): Eukaryota > Metazoa > Arthropoda > Insecta > Hymenoptera > Formicidae > Wasmannia > Wasmannia auropunctata. The sequence goes on along the minus strand of NW_012026819.1, from coordinate 3,103,084 downwards.
GCATGAGTGTGATACACGGATTAGCTAGATGTCGGGGCTCCGGTCATGCGAACGATCGGTAAGATAATCGAAACACCCACACGTGTCTGATTACGTGAATTTCTAATCTGACTTTTCATTTTGCGAACGACGGCATCGCGGAAGTTGAATTGTATGCACGCGAGACGCCGGGTCGAATGTATCTCGATCGATTTGACGAGAGGTCTCGCAACGCATCGGCATTAATTTTGGCGGCGGCGCTTCATTATCATATAGACGAGTGTTTCGCCGAGCGTTATTGGATCTCTCGCGTCACGACCGAACGACACACGCACGTGCGTATACGTGCTTAGGGTAAATGCGCGTAAGGTTCGCCTGTTCATGGCTTCCGGCCAAAGAATAACGATCGCTACGAGTGCCGGCGTTACCCCGGCGTGCTATGACGGGCGACTTTGTCGGGTTAACTCTCGTAGCTTGGCATAGTAATCACGCCCCGATCCTTGCCAGAGATGCCTTTTATCGCGTGTTTTGCCGACATTAAATAATTACGGCCCCGGTACACGGGCCGTATATATATACGTATCTCCGCTTTATTCGTTATAATAACGTTGCGGCGTCGCGCATCGTACTTTCACGGTGCAGCGTTATGCGCTTTAAGTAAGTAATGACACATCGCCGCGCCGCGGCCGGCGACGAGGCGATCCCCCGGCCAACTGCATCGCTTGACATTCGCGCGTATCTTCCATTACATCGTAAAGTACGCGATAACGGCCGCGTATTGTGACAAGCCCGTAATAATTCCTTACACTTCACGTTACTCTCTCTTTCTCTCTACGACTTTTTAGATATGATATTTCGTTATCTTTTCGTATCGGAATTTTTTTCATGTCAAAGTACAAAGCACCCTGGCGCTTGTGTTCCACATAAGTATGCGCATCTGACGAATAAAAAACGAACTAGTGCCTCTTAAAACTCGCCGTTGATGCATACCCCATATCGATTTCTGCCTTTATATCTTCCTCCTTTCTGTATATAACGTCGGCGATGCATCTTTTCGCTTGTTTGATACATTTTACGAGACGATCCATTCATCGTTCTCACAGCAACGATCCACACATCGCGCCGCGCTGTCCAGGCCCGAAGTTCACGATCAAAAAGAGCATAAATTATAAAGCAGCAGTTCGATCACCGTTAACGGCGTCGAAGCGTATCCGGCTGTCAGCGGATATCACGATCGAAAAGGGCATAGATTATCAACCGTTTCGATCAAATTTCCCTGCAACGGGGGCTCGGGGGCAGGGGAGGGAGGGAGGACGCCCGCTGGGACTCGGCCGCACGAAAGACTTCGTGCGTTACGACGATATATGTATATACGTATGTACAAGCACTTTCGTAGGCCGTGCTGGGTAACCCAGTTTAGGGCGGGCTCCCTGCATGGGAAAGTGGAAAGGCACTTACGACTTCCTACAAGGGAACGATCGCGCGCGGAGAGCTTCCCGCAAAGATCTATGACATCTCTCCCGAGGTGTAACTCGCAGTCGCCTCACGGCAACAGGAACCTTATGAAAGTCAAAGTGCTTCGTGTTCGCGCGCGATCGTCTACGTTTCGCAACTTGTTGCTGGATTGGCTCGCGGTTGCCGCGGAGATAAAATCGTCCTTACGTATCGCCGGCCGCGCGGGATTTACCTACTTGGGATTTCACGAAGTACAACGCTAAAATATAATTGGCGCGGGAGTTTTAACGAACGAGTCGTTTGCGTCGTGTCCTCGGAAAACGAAGTAACGGTACGGATCGTCGCGGCTCATGATATCTTTGAGACTATACGCGCGGTTTGTTACGCGGTATCCGTCGCTTTTCCGATGGGAACCTCATGAAATTCAACGAGCGCCGCGATCTGGCGCCCCATGCAAATTTGCGAGGAAATCAACCGCGAGATTTTTCAAAGGGCCGAAGTTGTCTCGCGTTCGAAATTAATACTTACGGCGTATCGTGCAGTATTCTTTATGAAACCGTGGCCGGTCGTCGTCGTTGGCCGCGTACGACGTGATTATTTCCTACCGCAGGATGCTCGTGATTGTTGTCATCCGCGTAGGCTGCTTATGATTCATACTACTTCAACTTATTCCGCGTTATGATTATAGCCCTCAAAGAGCGGCAGCGCTTTGTCGTGAATAACGACGTGAATAAAGTGCACAGCAACTGCTGCTTTTTCTCCTTTTTATGCAGTCTCTTTTCAATTCGTGATATTGAGGTCAGGTTTTCATAAAAATATTACTTGTGGAATATTGACATTCAGACAAGTTTGAAAAATTACGTGAGCAACTTATATAATTGCTTCTAATTATGTCCTCGCGAACATGGAAACAAATAATGACGTAATAAAAAATTGTTGCGATAAGCCTTTCAAAATTGAGTTTTTTTTACGTCTCATAAAATGTTTATTGCTCATTTTCTACGTAACACGTAAAGTCTTCCATAAGTATTGGCGAATATGGTCCATAAATCAGTTTATGCTACGGATAATGTAAATTATTGCATGTTATTACAACAGTTATGGCCTCTCAGAAAGAAGTTCATCAATTTTCTCGGAATCTAACTCACTTTGTTATATCTATAATTGTACGCGAGTTGTTGGGGAATTTTATATATTACATTTTTCGTGAATTTTTTTTTATCTATTTAAAATTTAAGAAATTCCTAATTTATCAACGCGCATATGCAAATAGTATATGCAATGTATAAGCTTTCTATGCAGCTTTCGACGTATAATAAAGCTTGAATGCGTCGAGTGAAGGTACCGGGCCGCTCGACCTGATTTAAGAGGGCCTCGTAACCGGCGAGGAACGTGATTTGCTCAAGTCCTAACTATAGTTTTCAATGATAGTACATTAGAAGCAGTGGCACTCGGCCGGATTGTCGGTATAGCGAATGCCTGAACTAGGTCAAATGTTAAAGTATTTAGCACGTTTCCCCTCATATTTGCAGTACAACGTGATCTCGCGCATTGTCGAGTATTGTCACGGCAAAGATCAATTTAGTGCGCTGTGCGCGCAATGAGAGCACTGACAAATTACGATTTTACAATGGCACATTTGGATGTTCCCAAATTAATCATTGAATATTTATTAATTCATTGAAACGTGTTTTGCCATGCATTGCGTATATGCCATTTCAGTTATTAAGCTGGCAAATTCAGATATTAATTGGTTGTTAAATATACTATTTGCATGAGTCTCGGTTTCATCCATGTCAACCAACATTTAATTAAATTGTTTGTAGACACTTGTGTATACCAGCGCTATTGTTTAGAAAAACGAATGGCACTGGTTGAAATTAGAGTTGTCGCCAGATGAAACCGTAGCTTAATGTTGCATTTTCACAAAATATAACTCTCAATTTTTATCATTTAGAGAAAACACTTGTATAAATTATTCATATTACACCAGAATTGTGTAGTGGCATAGCAAATTGCATTAACTCGGGCTATTCATGTACATGTATCCGTTTAGCCCTCGTATCTTGCTCAATGTAAATTATGACTTCCGCGTGAGGCCTATTGAGATGTCTCACACTCCCACGTCAGCGCATATGGAATTCGTTACCGTCGGTTTTTGTATTAGAATTAGCAGCGACGCGCGCTGCGCACTTGAATAAATCCCTGATTACCTTTAACGTATCGTATATCTTGACGTCGAGAGGAAATTTAATTTCATGCCGTGCCCTGAATCCAGCCGTATCAACCCCTCGATGTATTTATAAACGCATAGTCCTTCGGTGGCTCAGTTTCGAGAAACTCGGAGACGATGATGGCGAGTATATTTGCCAACAATAAGAATGCAAATATTGCACTCGACGAGTATGTCCTATACTACAATGGCTCACGTAATCGGCCAGCAGCGAACAATACATAAACAAATGTAATGCGATATACGAGACCGCATTCCTGGGTCCGATATACCGCACTTGATAACGGCCACTGAGGGATCTAAACGCGAGAGTTGAATAGAGAAGGAGGCGGCGGGGGGGGGAGGGGGGACGGGTGCGGAAGAGGAGAGAAGGGAGAGGGAGAGAGCTAGCAAATGGTTAAACGAGACGCTCAATACAGTTTACATAATGCTAAAACAGGGACCCAGCATCACAAGGGGATTGTGTAACTTACGTTATACATACTTTCGCGCGGCATTTATCGAGCGAGGCATTACCTAATTCCCATTAGCGTAACTCCTATTTCTAATCTAGTTGATTCACTATGCATTATACTGATTAACGCAAACAATGAAAAGTCGGTAAGACGTCTATACGGCCCCATTCACTTATGAGCGCTTGCAATACCGCGATCAAAGATAAATGACGCTTGAAATTCACGTACTTTGATGCATTTTAGGTACACAAGACAGGCAATGTCCGAATGAAAATTATCAAACGGCATTTAAATACCTAACTTAATATATATACTTTTGATATAATAGAATATTTCTACTTATCTAAACTTTAATATTGTCATTATTTATCGCGTAAGAATTGTATTGTGTAAAAGTAAATAACTTATAAAATACATCATTATAAATAAGAAAAACTTTTTTCCCAAAATTATTCTGTTATTCTACACGGAAAGAACAATTTTGTTGAATTCAGATCTGAAAAGAATTTTTGTTCAATAACCAAAATAATTTTGTGCGAAAGTCAAAGTGATTGCTAGAATATCAAAACGTTTTATAGCAATGTTTATCAGCTTTAACATTCCAACAATTTATTTTGATGATTTAAGAAAAAATCATTTTCAGATCTGTTTTTAGCAACATTTTTAGATCTTTCAACAAAACCGTTCTTTCCGTGTATTAATAATATAATTCTGATATGCACATGCAGTTTACAGTTTACATATTGCATCTTAGCAACCTAACCGGTGCTTGTGCACAATTAATGTCGATTTGCCGCGATATGCTCCGTCATGCGAAATATATTTCGAGAAGCGTGGTTCTAGAAGCGGCTCTTTCCGGTAACACGGGGAACAGAAATTAATGCAGCTTTGTCCCGGGTAGATGCAGAAATTAAGGCCGCTTTGTCCCGGGAACGATCGAGTCGTTGGCGACAGCCGAGTCGATCTCGCTCACGAGACGACGACGCGACGTCTGGCGCCGCGAGAGGCACCCGCGGCGCACGCAGGGCATATCCGCGTTAGCTCTCTCTCTCTCCTCTCGGCTCGGAATTACTCCCGTCATATTCAAGATCCGGCGCGATACGCCGTGATGGAAATTGTTGGAGAACTTTGCGCGTCGGACGGGGACTTGAAATTCAGTTGTGTTAATTCCTTCGGGTTTTCGAGCGCCCTCCGGGCCAAAGGCCCCGGCGCGTTCGTTTCGCGATTAGCGCGTACACTCACCGGTACGGCGGTGCGACAAATACTGTTCTCGCGTGTACGTTTACGCGGTCGGCCCGTCCGTCGACGCGAAGGTCGCACCGTTTCACGTGCGTGTGGGTGAACACGGCTCTTTGCGAATCCATTAGCCGGGCTTGCTCGGTCGTTTCCCTTCGGGCGGCCCGACGCTCGAGAAAGAGAGAGAGAGAGAGGGAGAGAGAAAGACGGCGCCGAATGCTCCGATTTCCTATTCCGAACTGCTCGAACGACCGGCGCGCGATTAGCCAAACGCTCCTTGCAATTCAGATTAGTACTCGTCGAAAATACGCGCCGCAACAATTTCGGTTCGTGCGTCAACTTCGCCGTTTATATGTCGGATTATGGAAGTGCCAGAAGAGCGAGTTCAACGATACCTTGCGACGCCGGTGCGCCTCTTTAGTTGCTGCATTAATTAACAAAGGATATCCGATAGAAAGATATATTTGCTTTATATTGATACATACACACACACACACACACACACATTTCTTTATTCAATACAGCAAAAATATCTTTGATATTACTCGTGTGAGAATATTCGATTAATTAATACTCTAGCATCTTTTTATCAATGGCTTCCTTATTTTTTATTCTACATCCTCTTCTTTTATAAAAAGGATATATTGTCTACATCTTGCGAAAGATAACGTTGTATCGACAAAGGGCAGTAGAATAAGAAAAAAAAAGAACTATTGATGTAGGTGCCGTTGGGAATTAATAGCGAAGACGGGTAAAATGAAATTGACAGCAATTGGAGTAAGCCAACCGCAGTGTAGTTATGGCCGCAGTAAAGTTTTAGTGCGTCAGTAAAACTTTTATTTACGCGTTGCCCCTCTGCCGTTTTATCGCCGTAAGAATATTTTGCTAATTGGAATCATCTTATCCGGATGATCTTGTCGCTTTATCGTTATCGTAGTAAAATTGCAGTTTCACTTTTATATTGCTCGGGAGAAATATCGATGGCAACTCACGCTGGCAAGTCAAAACCCACGCTTCTTCCCTTTCTCCGCCCGCAACGTTCAGTTTTAGCGTACACGTAACACTTACCTGAAACAAAAATAAAATAGAATTAACATTGCAGAAATTATGTAAAATCACTTTTTTATTATAAGTAATTATTTGAGATAAAAATTAAAAGAGAAATATTTCGTCTTTCTAATTCGTTAATTTTTTCGACAAATTACAAAAACTATTGTATTGGGCAACCATATATGTAGTACATTGGTAAAACCGTCACACCGCCATTGGAGAGTCATAGCAAAAAATAACTTATACTTATTGTAGAGTTCTCTCTTATTATCGTTCATTAAATTTCCCAACAATGAAATTATGCAAACACCGGTTATTCATAGTATATTTGATCGGATTAATTATATATATTTGTGAACTCGAAGGCAACTTTGTTGGTTGGCTGGAGTCTGAATGCGGTGAAACGCGTCGAACTAACTTGCACGTTACATATTGATTGCCCGACCAGTCTACGTGTATGAGTTTCCTGCAAACTTATTCGACGCCAAATAGTATTCAACAGGTTTTCGTGTATCGCGTGTAAACGCTAGTTTGTTCATGTTTCGCGAACTGTTGATATCAGTGTGAATGTTGCGTCTCCCGTTGTTAGCTTTATTAAAACAGAACTAACGAGGGACGCCCGAGCATTTGCATATTCATTGTGCTCCTATATCTCGGTTTAACAGTATTTCCGTACGTTACTTATATCGGCATTATTTTTTGCGACTCGATCAGCCATTGGTTATTGAACCGGCTCATTATAACTTCAGAAACGTTTGTGGAAAGTTATCTTCATTTTCCGAGTGGTGAGATAAAGTTTCATTGGGAATAAAAATTTACCGAACTTTTTCAGATTGTCTATCCAGACTTCGGGTGGACTAATTGAATCACATTTTAGAAAGAAATTTGTCTGTTCTAAAAAATTAAAAATATACTTTTACTTCTTATGCCTTTTTCTAAGTAACCAAGCAATAAATTTAATAGAATGGTATAAAATGCTTTTTTTTGTAATTGTATCAATGTCACAGAATATACTAATGCCTTATAAATACACGATGTAAATAGATGCATACACGTCGTGTATTTATGTGCTTGTTTATATATATTTTAAGCTAATGCAAAATTTTAAAAAATTCACTTATAATAATTATAATAATTTTTATGGATCGATAGTTTCCATTTCTTGCCCTCTTTGGTTATTTCCTTTGAATTACTGATTTTCAAACCCGCTTGAGAAACGATATTCGAGAGCAAGTATTGGAATCCGAACGACGTCGTCGCATGACGAATGATGAATAAATACCGCATAAATCACGGCGTCACTCGGAAGACGTCAGCAGCGCTGAAATAATCGTTATCGGCTACCGACAGCGTGCAACGCCCGACAATGAGACGTTGTCTCCGATCTGATTGGCGCTGGCAGAGGAACGATGCACACGCGCCTATCGCGATATATCAGCCTGTTTACCCAGCAGTTAACGAGTATAGCTCGGCGACGATACGGCCCCGCGCGCGCCGTGAACGCATTATCCGATGAATGAGGCACCAATCTCACCCCCGGATCTCGAAGCGCGAGCAGGCAGCGGGTCGAACAGTCGTCGGACATACAAGCACTTTCCAAGGCCTACGCCTTGGAAACTTATCGCCCTCGCAAGGCTCGCTGCAAGTGCGAGAGGCATTTGCATTTCATGAGCGCGGGGAGGGTCGTGGCTGAAAAGTAAGGAATTCGTCTAGCGCTCGTCTAACCGAGTGATTTATGCAGCTTATGCTGGTTATCTTTAGATCTGATATATCTTTTTAATCGTCGACAAACGAACGGAAGAGTAAGAAGGAAGATTAATATCTGAAAACGTTTTCTCGTTCCCGTGTTTATTCGCGTCGTGCGAATATGCACATTCTGGCAGCGGTAGGAGCTCTCTTTTTTATCTATACTTTGTTAACCGAGTCGAGTATCTCTTGCATCACGTCAATCGCGCTGGGAGAGGGTGATTCCTCCTTAAGATTTCGCGAGATGGTGCGCCGAGATTATTTTATAATATGTAATTACGATTTTATATATGAGCGACGCGCATAACATGTTTTATGAAAAAAAAAAATTATCTTCGTCCTAGATCTCTAAATATCTGGGCAGTGTCCCGATGCAGTTTGCAAAACTTTCGCGATAGTACGAAATTAAAGCACATCGTACGTGCACAAACGTTGCACCACTTCAGTTCTCCTTAAAGAGAGATATAAATCTGTGCATGAAGTGTCCTTTGTGCATTCTACAAAGATCCCTATAGTTCATCGTGTAAGCGAGCAGGGAAATTAATCTGTTTCAACGTACCTCTCGAGAACATTCCGACACATACCATAGCCGTCCGATACATCAGAGGATTAAGTCATGTCCGTGAGATTAATATAATTTATATTTGCATAGCGTACCTATATATATATATATAGGTAGTAGATCTAACAATAAAATATACTTGCCCGGGCCTTCGAGAAAACGTATCGCATAAATTTCGTGACGAATTCACAATCAGCAGGCGTATATAGCTCTCGGAGAATTCATGTAGCTCGAATTGCTTTTATATTACGCCGTTTATGAAGACCGTTGACGAAATTCCATTCCGAGGATGATGTATCGCCGATCGTGAGCTGAACCGCGCGAGATCAGATTACGGGTAAGGACATCTTGCTGCGGTCATCTGGGACGAAGTTCCAGTGCAAGCGAATTATACACCGGGCCCTTTCGGCCGAGGGACGGACACAGATAGAGAGAAAAAGAGAGAGAAAGAGAGAGAGAGAGAGAGAGAGAGAGAGAGAAAGAGAGAGAGAGAGAGAGAGCAGCATGTTCCTCGCCTCGATATATCGGCGCGACTATTTAGCGCCGCTAACGAGTGCTGGGTACCGACCGCCGTCGGTATACGAACGATCTATACACGTATGGCGCGTTATCCCATGAATGGAGCCCGCAATCTCGTCTCTGGATCTCCCAACGTGGCCGGCGGGGCCAGCGAAGTGAACAGTTGGCCGACGGAGAGCCTGCTCCACTCGCGGCAATGCGAGCTACCGTTTGAGATTAGCATCTTTTATGCATATACATGGGAGACCTGCAGGCGGACGGACGCGCGGGCGGGCGCGGGCGCCGCGCGCACGACTACCCAATTCCGCCTCGCAGCGAGGGAAGTTTATCTATACGTACGTACGGTGAATGCACACACAGCCGCGGTGCATTCGCGGCGGGTCCAGGAGCTCCGGGACTCTCTCCTTCTTGGCTCTCTCGGCTCTGTCACGACCTCGCTTACGCCTGTCGAGCCCTTCTCGCGCCGACATCATCGTATTACCCCGCGCATCTTGTGCATCTCCTCGGCCTTTATGCCGCTCCATGCCTTCGGGAAGTGGCCTCCCGATCTTATCTCGCGACTCGTCTCCTTCGGAGAGCGGATCCCCCCTCCGGTTTAAGGGCCCACAGCTGCGTCTATACGATCGCGCTCATTCAGTACGCGTATAACTCGTGAAACCGCAGTTGAATCCCGCGTAGAACGTACATGCGGTCCCGCTCGACGCGGGACACCTTCCGGGTGACACTCGGGTGGGTGACGGGGTAATTACACGGGTCTCTCTCCCCAGGGGAGAACTTGTCGTCGCGCTCTCTCGCGAAAGGAATCGTTGAAAACCCGGTCGTCACTGATGGTCGACGTAGCGTGCGCGCGCTAACGACGGTCGATCGCGATTAATTTCCGCGATTAATTATTAAACGATTAGTTGCTAACTAGAAGGACTTTGGGAATCTCGCCTCCCGATGAGACTGGGTGCCGCCCCATGAAATATGTAAATTCGAGAACATCGGATATTCATTACGTTTAGGTAAGCGGTAAATTTGAATAAGCGGCGCGCGAATTTCTAATTTTTCTCGTTAGAAAACTAACATTCTCTACCGATGTGAATTCTTATTAAATTCACGCGAAATTCATGGATTCGTAGAGAGGCATGAGACGAAAGAAATTGAATAATTTCGGCGATACAATCTGCATTATACGATGAAATTGAAAGCCATAATTTGACTTTCATACTGCCATTCATTCACAGTTGCGAAAGCGATTGTGTGTCGCCCGCAACGTGCAATAAGGCCTAAGAGCGTTCCTTGTTAAAATGCAATTATTCCGGCGCGTATCCAGCATTGTTAACCGACGTTGCGTGCGAACACTCTCGGCGTGCCCGCTGCGAAAATGATTTGTAGGTCTGTGCCTATGATAAACCGTGTACTTTATCGATAAAGGATCGCGTGGGCGATCGAAGGCACTTTCCGGACACCTTGGGTGCTATGGAGTAATTGTGCCGAACGTACCGGGGAAATAGGCGTTAAGCGTAGGAGCTATCGAAAGAGTCGGCAGCAACTGACTTTCTGGATCACTGCTTCATTCATAAATTTGCGTTTGATTCAACAGCGAGTTTTTCATATTTTTATACTCTTAAGACATAACTTAAAGAGAGAGAATCGAGGAATTTCCCCGATAAATTATAATTAAGATGAAACCGCGCGCTTTATTTGAGCAGAGAAGACTTTTTGTTACTCCCGATCGATTTGGCTTATTGAAGAAAGAATATCGCATCGTATTGCCCGTATAAAAATTGACGAAGGCCATTAGATTTTAGTATATGGAAGGGAATTGTACCTATATAAAAAACGATCGGATCGAACGATCTGTTTTTTTTTTTGCATTTCGATTTAGCGCTGTTTACGCGTTCGTAAAGTACCGCCGATATAATAACGGGCGTGCACCTCGGGGTCTTTCGTTGTTTTGCCATACGATATTAGCAATACATCCGTATCTTTACGCGGCACGTGAGGACATTTATATAAAAATGCATTCGCGCGCACAAGCCGCGATTATCTCGCTCCAAGTGCGCCTTACGAACGGTATTGTCGGCTCTGAAATTTGTACGTACGACAGCACCGGGGACATTCGCGTGCCTGGAAATATGAAAGTTTTTCCACCGCGTTCAGAGAGAGAGACACACACACACACCCAGGCCACTGCCCCGTAATCGTATTCACGGTATTCGCGTCGTTCTGGGACGAACTTTGAATACCGGTTTTCCGTTTCTCGACATGCGCCGACTGTGAGCCAATTTATATGCAAAATTATCTCGCGCGGTAACACATGTTCAAAAGGCATGGACGACCATAAAAAATTACATTATCACATCGTCACGCGCAAAATTTGTATGCAAAAGCGTACGGGCGCGATATCGTGCGCCACGGATAGGAAGCATCGCGCGCGCGCACCGAAAAACGCTGCATTTATTCATGCCCGTCTGTTTTTTCTCAAGGTCGGCCGAAAAATTCAAGACGGTAATAAACCGCGACGCGGATCCCGGATGCGCGACTTTAAAACCGGCGATCGGCGGCCGCGCCGGGGCGTGTTTACGCGCGCACGGACGATATGTCAAATTACATTTACGCATACCGTCGTCCGTATATATACGCTTTGTACCAACGTTTTCTTTATGCATTCGTAATTACCCCGTCGCGCGTTCTACCGTAATCACATGAAATTGGCGACTTAATTAGAAATCTACTAAAAAGAAAATGGGACATAATAACTGCGCCGTAATTAATCCCGCGATCCCGGGCGTAGACATCAAAGCGACAAGAGTCGAAGTCCCGATCGGACATGCGTCGCGCGATTGATTTGTCAAAGTGGATCGCAATTATTTTCGGCATCCGATTCATCGATCCATCAATGCGCCTTTCGTAAATGTACCACTTGAACGTAGCCAATGATTTGCGTAATAATGACAGATTATTATACATTGCAGCGTGTTCTGTACCCGGATATATCGGTCTTTAAGATAATCGCTTTTATATTTCCGCGCTGCGTGATTTAGCGCAGCGTAATAATGAGATACATGGCGCCAGATGATTAATATTTGAGTCTATAGTAAAATTTAAAGCATTGAACGTTGAACGTCAAAAATGTTAACGAACTCGGAATTTCGATATTAATCTTGAGATGAGGAATTACGGCAGCGGGATCTGAGGCTAGAGAGTTTGCACCGCCTTTGATTGCGCAATGCTAAAACCAGTAAATCACATTTTTCTAGCTATTCGATAAATAATCATTTCGAAGAAATCCATTTGCTGCCGTGGCTGCCAATCCGTGGCCTGCCAATTGCTTACGCAATGCTATTTTCCGCGAATATTTTTAAACTTGTCCAAAGGTATCTGCTATTGTAAAAGATCCGCCACTAAACGATAGACATTACTTCGATCTTACACTCGCATCAAGTTCGTACTTGGAAAAATCCACCCGTTAAATTATGCATCCGCCGAGAAGGGTACGAAAGTCCGCCGTCGGCGAAAGTAATCCGTCGCGTCGCGGCGCAACAACGCAAAGACAGACGACGACGACGTTATGCAAATGAGCCGACTTTATTAAACGAATCGACAGGATCGAGCGAAACGAGTCGCCGGCACTCGCCGGTTCGTTTGTTCATTTTTCGGTGGAATCGCAAAAATAGCGGGATTATGCAAATACGGGCGTTTATCCGTCCGGGGGCCCGGCAGCACTCGTCGATCTTCCACGGTCGTTATAACGCGAAGATGTTCAGCAAACGTCGCGAAAATCGCACTCGTTAATCTCCCGGGGCGTTCTTATCGGTCCGGCGTTATGAATTAAAGCCAGTCGCCGTCGGGGCACAACCGACCAGCGCAAGAGTTTAAATAACGAATGTGATCACGTAATAACAGGTCGATCGGCTTCTGTCCCAGCATAAACTCCGGTGCACGCGTATATAGCCGCACGTTTATTATCCACGTATAGATGAAAAAGCGTTTCGGGGGAGAAACCTGACTCTGCGCGGGCGTATCGAGGGAAAAGATCGGTCCTGCCCGCTGGATGGATTTATGCGTCACATTATTATTTGTGCTCTTTTCTCACCGACAGAGACAGAGTAACAATGTGGCATAATTGCTATCGTCACCACGTCAGAGAAACCACGTGCTTTTCGATTCTGTATTTTGCATAGCTAAATCGTATAATAAATTGTTGCGCGACACGCATAGCGTACTCGTATTAGTACAAACTGCGAATTCGCCCGATAGCAATCGGGTTGAGATAGCAAATTACTGTAATTAGCGTTGTGTCTGATCTCGCATGAATTTATTACGGCTCTGTTTTATTACATACGTCAAAAGCATTCCGGTATCTAAACGCAGATGTAAGTACCACCGGAATTTCCGCTTAAACGGCTACGAGGTAAACCATTCGGTATAAAGAGATCCAGCGTAAAGCGATAGACTGAAGGTATTGTCTTAAAGCGAATCATCATTATTCTGTAGAGGAGTAATTTAAGAGTAAAATCATTAATATTTAACAAAAAGTGATATAAATATATACTAATCTAGATATAAACATAAAATACTCTAAACTGATTATTTTTATGACTTAAATATCAAAATTGTTGCATATGCCCGAAATATCGGAGAACATATCACATAAATAATATATGATATCTTTTTATTATTTATTATTGTTAAAAAATTTAAATGAAATTTCTATCTTAAGCGATTTGCGTCTTTCTGAAGCATAAAATAATTTTTTGCAAAATATATTTCATTGTACATGAAAATGAAAAAGAGAAACAGATATATTAGATAATATTACGTTCAAGGAGTTGCAGAATTGTTGACTGTTTCTCTCTGTTTTGCCAAATTTAATTCTGTTTCATATCAATAAAATGATAATTCGTATGGAGAGCCATCGACCTACGAATATTTTATAAATATTCATTATATCGCTATGATTCATGTATTAAATATCGTTACAATGTTTTCGCGAGTACTCGAAAGTTTTGAAAATGCATGTAATTCGCACACAATATCCAAGTATTATAGGTCGGCTTAAAATCGGAAACGAGATTAGACATGAAAGAAATTGATATGCATAAATTAGAAAAAAATTAGAGGGATCGTTTGGGAAAAATTCGAGGGCACGATCGGTGCTCCCTATCCTATCGTAGGTGAACGGCATTGAATCCTTGTGCGCGATCACGAGAAGCTGTCAACTCGATAAAACGTCAGCGTAATCAAATCGCGGGAGCTGAAAACGTCAGGCGGCGACGTATCGCCGCGTTTCGGGGGTCCAATCAAGGTGGCATTGAATGCGTTTGTTACGAGGCCTCGCTCCGGCTCGCCCCACAACCGGGATAAGTGCATTATCGGGGCCCACGAATGCCGGCGACACGCACACACGTTACGAGAGACGTGCGCGGGCGTACGAATGAACGCTCGAATGGAAAATCCATAGGCGCTGCCGCTGTTCTCGCGTGTATTCTGCGATTCTAATGAGGCGTACAGTCGTCGTCATTTGCCGAGATTGGCGCGAAGGAGGGGAGGGCGGGCGGTGAGTGACGGAGCAAAAGGAAGACCGGGATCAGGCTCCATGAGAGAGAATTCAATCCCATAAAGTCGCGGCATAATAAGCAATTACTGCCGTTCCGTAGGAATTGCGCGTGGCGCGCCGCCGGGGTGGAAACTGCATTTGCGGAATCTCGATTAAATACATGTTACATACCATTAACCCTTTCAACCTGGTAGCATTGAAGCGTGTACGGAATTTCTGCGTTATAATCGTCGCGGCATTCCTACGAAGGTTGATGCTATTTAAACCGAATTTGGGAGAATTACGCGAGAGAAATTGTATCACAATTATGAAAAATTGAATTTCATAACATTTACGGCCAATATCCCGGACATTAACGATTTATAATCGATATTGTGTATTCAATCAGCATTGTTTAATTATGTAGAATTAAAATTAAATCAAAATTTCCAGTCACTAATAAAATATAAACGATGCGAAAAGGCAAAATTCATTTATATGTATTACGCGAATAATGTGAAATAATTATTATGGATTATGATATGCACAAAGAAAAGACGTAATTTTCATCTGGCTTTCACGGAAATGTAATAATTTCAATCCTCGGTAAAAAGTCATTGGTAATATGAAGATTATACGGAAGCTCTTTTTTCAGCGCGCGTCTCTTGCAAAAAGAATAATGGAGCTTAGACTCTCTTTTGTGATCGATCCATTTCACGGGCGTTATAGTCGGGCGACATCGCGATACATCTACGATCGAGGTTGCCGAGGCATCGACACGGTAACATCATCGATACCATTGAAACCGGATACTCTTGTTCACTGAACAGAACGATCTCTGAAAAACCCAGCTATCATTGATATCCCTACAGCTGAATCGCGCTTGCGTTAATAACGAGGAGCGTTTGGTTGGAAAAAAATAACGAGAACGTGTATATGGCGCGCGTAATACGAGTCTGACTCTAACGCGGAGATTCGCAAAATCTGTCTTCACCGAACGTTGAAATAAATCACTTTGGGAATAATGGTGCATCACAGTTACCTGATCCGAACGTATATTATTCTCTAAACGTACATAATTTTCTTTTAAACGTACTTTTCATACAAGATATATGGTACATAGATTTAGTCGGTAACATTTCAAACATGAAGACGTAATAATAAAATTTCAATTTTAATTTATTCGTTCATAAAAATTTCAAATTGCAAATATTACTTATTGAATATAATCTCTTTTTCATCGAAATTTAAAATTAAATTCAGACATACATATGTACATATACACACGTTAAATTTGACCGTGCATATATTATTTAATTATTACTATGAATAATAATATATATTTTATATACTTGTAACATAATAATAACTTCATTACTCTTTTTTAATTCATGATATATGAATTATAAGGATTTTGATATTCTGATTTTGTATTTAATTTTGCTGCAGTTGCAGATTTAGCTATGGATCACTTACTTAAGTTTCAACAATATTTGCAGGATCTTTAATTATTTATCATTCGCGTCAACTGACACGAGTCTCAGCAAAACGGACATCAATTTTAAACGGACACGGGAATTAGTTAAGTTTCCTCTAGTACTAAAGAAGTTTGACGAATCGCCGTACTTCCTATGCGAACTTTTAAATCACATCGCTTTATGCCCAAGTCTTGTACCGTCTTTCGAAATTTAAAATCTGCTCGTCGTATTCCGAGCGGGTAAGGCGAGAATTTACAGCCCGGTTTGGCAATGCGCACGTATGTGTATAAGTCTGAAATATGCTTCGAAGCTTATCCAATGTCACAGTCGACCAAGAAACATGCGTGCGAGGCAATAACGCAGCTCGTCTCTTTCTTCTGTTCGTATACCTTTTCGTTGACTTTCGATAGCTTGCCACCCGCTGGTAGATTACGAAAGCAATTCGCTTCGGTTTCGCTGTTATTTCATAATATAAATGTCCGGTGCATTCATGAATTTCTTTGAACGTCATTATATAAGGCGGTAGAAGAAGATGGAATTGACTGTGAGCGATTCTGATACATCTTGCGAAAGATTACTTCGCGGTATATATATTCGTCAGATCGTATCTAATAAGTAACTATCTAAATGTAAATTCCATGTACCTTAAACTCGAATTATTATTCATTCTGGTGTAAATTATGTTCTAATTTTAACTCTTAACGATATTGAAAAATGAGTTTCTCTAGTACATATAAGAATATAATTATTACTAAAATGCGCAATATAATAATTTATTGTTTTATCATCGACGTTAAAGTTTCGTAAATGTACCTTTATTTTTGCAATTAAGCTCTAAAAGTTTTCACTCAGTAAAATTTTTCTTTAACAGTTAGTGCATACATAGCGATGTGTGAAACGACACGCGTATACACCGTGAATTAATGCGGTACATTAACGTAATGAACTTTTTCCCCCTTCCCTCGCGAGAAAGTTCTGGCGAGATATCTCCGAATTACATAAATCGATATGCATCTGCGCCCGGGTCATAAATCAATAAATTCTTAACCCTCCTTCCGAGAGAGCGTCGACAAACAAAACACCCCGTTCCCGGTTCTCGCATATCTACACATAGTGCACACAAACATATACCCATCCCCGATTCCTTCCCGGAGCTGAATATGGCCTTAAGCAGCCGTTTTTTACACGCGTTAAAATGCACCCCTAGCAGGGAAGCTATGGCGCCCGAGCGGCGACAGCCCACCCTCACCTCCGGGGCGGCCCGGCCCCATGCCGTGTACCGTAGGACAGGGGCACCAGATAATTCTGTTTTAGTTTCGCATTACAACGCGAGGCACGGCAGCGAGACGGACTCCTCGTCCCATCAGGGCGACACCCTTCGCTCCTCACTGTTCGCCCCGTCCCCTTTTTCACTTTCTTCGGCGATCGCTCTGGGGCACCGTGCAGGAGAAGAAATTCGTTCTTTCCCTTTTTAACGTTATTCTTCGCCCGCTTTGTCTCGCGCGCGTGTTTCTCGCGTTATCCACCCTTGTCTTCTTCCCTCTCCCGCTTCTCTCTATTGCGACGGACACGAAAGTACCCGCGAGAGATAGCTGCCGAATAAGAATTTGACTAATGCAATCGCGGATGCTAAGAAGCCACTCTCGTCGGCTATTGTGCCACGTTATCTCCTTACTTTTACTCCCTATACTTTCTTCTTTTTTGCCCCTACGGCAAATAAAAAATAGCGAGAAAGACAGAGCGGCAATGCTATGAAGGACATTTTGTCGAAGGTATATTTATGCATTTTGTTAGAGGATGTAGAGCGTTGCGAAGGGAACGAAATTTGAATGTTTACATTGAATGACAATTCTTTCGGGAAGGTAAGAATGTTTTTCTTTGTGTGTGTGTGTAGGTTATATCTAAATTTTTGTATGTATAATTTTTTTTCTTCGTTATTCTTCACTCGAAATTGAAAATCCACAGAAAAAAGATAGATAGAGAGTTGAAGAGTAAATATTTTACATTTTAATATTAATAAACAATTTCATTTGATAATAACCGAGATTACTAAATAATTAATTAATTCTTGCTTGCTTAAATGCGGCTATGCTCAACGCAAAGAGCTAAATTGTGCGTCAAATAACTGATATTCAACGGTATCTACAATAGCGTGTCTCTTATTAGAGAAAGGGTTTCCTCTCGATTTCTGACCTCGAGATGGCATTAAGCTGAATTCCACGTTCGCCCGAATACATTCCACGGCCCATCCCGAAAAGCGAAACTCGCTTTTGGTCGGTACGTGAGACAGACGGAAGCAATTTCGAGTTTACGCCTCGACAAGCCCCTAGTGCGTATTGCGTAAGACGCACATCTCATTTTGCAGCAGTCAAATGTTTCCTCGCGAGAATGTGCATTTCTCTCTCTCTCTCTCTCTCTCTCTCTCTCTCTCTCGCTCTCTCTCTCTGCGACGCTTTTGCAAGATGACTCGACAAAAATTGCGCGACGTGTCGTAAGTTTGAAAGCTAAATCTTTGACGATCGTTAAACAAGCTACGTGCGAATTTGTTACTCGTTTGAAGAGTCGGACGAAGGTAAATCTTTGACAGGCAGCGTGATGCATTCCGGCGATTCGTCCAAACGCGAATTGTCTACCCATCGGCGGACAGGAATCGATCACAAACAAACAACGAATGGCCGACTGCGTTTTAAATATCGCAGCTCCGAATCCTCTTTTGACAGCTCGCGAGAATCTGAAACCATCGCACGCTATTCTCCGGGCGTTATGTGCACGTGCATTCGCAGGCAGAAATGTCCATCGGTTTTAGATTCCTCCTAGTGGAGAAAGAGAGAGAGAGAGAAAAACAATCGAAAGACCGAAATAATAGCCGCCGGCCGTCGAAAGTGAAACGGTCTGTGCAGTTGTGTAACAGGAAAATCGTAGTTTATGGCGTTGCATTGTCAAGTTTCTGTCATCGTGGTTACGTGCCTTAAATAACTGCCGAACCAGGCCCACGTAAGCATCAAGTATAAACCCTCCGTCTTCGATTTCTGACCTCGGCGCGGAATTAATCTGGATTCCGCGTACACTGGCACGCGGCGCGATTTCTCACCGACGATATTTCGCGCGTGGTCGATACGCGGCGGCAAATGGAACCAATCCCAAGTTTTATCCCGATAAATCGTGGCGCAAAATACTGCCCCTACCGTCGTGCAAAACGCGAATTTCGCTGCTGACTACGACGATGTTTCTTGTCTAAAGTGACACACCCAGAATGAGGCAGTAAATCTCGAATTACGTAAATGAGAATGCATGTCTTTTATAAATCTCGGGCAGTTGCTGCTTTTTTTTCAAGGTTATCTCTACCGCATTTTTCTTGAAATTTTGAAAACTATAAGTGGTTATAAGCTCATTAAGCCTAGAAATATAAATTGTAACGTGATACTTATTTATAATCACCGACTCTTAATTTGCTAAAATAAATAAATTTTTATGATTATAACAATAATTACATATAATTATCGTATTGTATTTCAAGATATTCTGAAGAAAGGGATATTACATATAAATAGATTCAAGGATATTATATTACAATTTATTAATATAATTAAAAGTATCGAAACTTCTCTGGGCCATAAGCGATTCTTTAATTTATAAAAAGAAGAAAACTTCTTATTTACCGTAATTATTCAATTTATTTCTCTTAAGAAAACTTCGATAAAAAGAACGACGAGAATAAATTACATATATAATTCTTCAAAAGTAATGTAAATTTTCTTTCTGGAATATAAATTCCAATTTGATATGCGATAGTCCACTCGCCTAAAATTACTTTGAGACACGAGAAACAGAATATTTCCTATATTTATTTTATAAAGTATTGAATATTTAACAGGTGGTAATAATAATAACGTTTTATGGTGATAATACTGGTGTACAACCTTGGTGTTTGTTGTACGGCGGTACATAATGTCGGTGCGCAAACAAGACCGTTCCGCGGCCGTGTTGTCATTCGCGCGCTACGAGATTTGAGCCGGTAGGTATAGTGGCGTGAGCCGCACCGCGCGTGTCATCCGTGTTATCATCCCACGAAATGTGATCATTCTCTACAAATAATTAGCGATTATCAGCTTGTACGTTAATTAACTTTACGATTAACAATTCGTAGACATATCAAGGCGACGGCTACGTATTAAAGCGGATATTTCTCACGATTTTTCTATTTCATACAAGACTCAAATAGTAAAGACCGTAAACTATCGTTCCGCTATGATATTTATGGGTAATAATTATCTTTTTAACGATTTATATAATTCACTTTGGCTCAGGTATACATCTCGTGTGACACATTAAAATTTTCGCCGATATAATGATACACCTCTGTTATCATTATGTGTAAGTTGAGAAAGCGAAATAATACATGCATAACTGGATAATTCAAGTTACAGAAAATGATGTTGATCTTTCATTAATAATTTCATGTATTTCGCGTGTTGCAGGTGATTAATATTGGGAATGCCATATGAGCCATATCGCGCGAGCATCATATTCATCGGTAATTAGTTCGCGATACGTTCACACTAACACGTTTTGCTAGTGTTCGGCCGTGTGAATGCAACCGAAAGGACCTTGATAGAAGGCCTGGGAGGCCTTGGGCGACGACGGAACGATCATGAGGTGAGAAATTATGCTAAGGTATATCATCTCATTGATCCATTGACTTGGAATAGATGAATTAGAGCATGATTAGCGCGAATGTTTAATCCTGAGACATGTGTAATCGTCCGCGAATTTATTATGCACACAAGAATGCACACATACGAAGCTCACAGGATAAAGCTTTATTGCTATCGATGCATTATAGACCAGTTTAATTATTATTGACACATTTCAGTGTAATATTAATTAACGAAATAGTAATTATGAAATGTGCAAACTGTGTTTGAAGTTTATAATAAATTTAAACTCGCAAACTCGTATATATATCATGTATATGTATATGTATGTATATCAATGAAGAAGTGGATCGATGCTCATCAGTGCTCATTTTTTTTAATGTATCGATAATTACGTGATTTTCCGTTGACTATAACTTCTCCACGGATACAACCTTGAAGTAGTAGAGGGACTCAGTATCCTGAAGAGCTCAATGCCCTAATGATGAGCAAGCTAACATAAGCTCATCGTCGCCGATTTAACTGAACAAATGAGCCACAGTCGGTTCGAAGCGTTAACTTTGGGAGTGTCGCACAAAGTATCGCGCGATCATAGTTATCCGCGTTTTCACGAGTGTTGTGTTAAGGAAGTCCTACGGCACTGACAACTCGACAGAACACGGTCATTAATTGATTGTTACATATATTGTGTTATATCGAAAGTATTGAAAGTATCGTCTTTAATCAAACCGTTTAAATATTTAATAATTAGAAAACAACGGCACACACGGGGAATGTCGCGTCGAGGAAATTTAACGAAGCTCTCGGATAACCTGAGAGGAGGAGGAATCTACGAGAAATAATTTGACATAAAATAATAATATTGACGTACACACTTATACATACACATGTATATATTGTACATATATAAACTAGCTTCGTCATTATATGTATATATACATATAAACTAGCTTCATCATTAGCTAACAGCGAGTACGCAAGAACGACTTCGAGCGTCGTCCTCTGGCGTCTCATTCCGTCGCGTTCCAGCCGGTTTCTATAGCGTTGGGAGACGTTCCTTCCGCAATGCGACCTGCATGCGAAGGGTGTGCACAGTCCGGGTGGAGAGGGTGGTTAATCCATCCCCCGCCGTGAGTCACGCGCTAGCATGGAATTTACGAGGCGCAGCGTCGTCGTCGCGCCTTGGCTCCTCTGATCCGTAGGATTATCTCTCTCTCGGTCCGACTGCGCCCGGTCCCCACGCGCGTCGGCGTCGCGGCCCACTGACGCTCGATTATTATGCGATCAAAATGTGGCGCCTAGTTAGGCGGCTCCTCTCCCCTCTTAATTATAAGGGGCTGATCGATTCGATAGATCCGACCAAATGTACCCCATCGTTGTTACACGTTACGTTACAACTACGGTATAAAGAAGGGCGGTATATATTGTCCGCGTGTGCGTAACCTGCCGTACGTTGAATTATTCGACGCTCGCACTCGGCTTATACTCGGTACCAATACGTTCGTTCGTCGGGGAATTCTCTACGTACAAGGAAGAACTTGTTACGCCGGTGCATGAGCATATGCGAGCGTATGCCGAGAATGCCTCGATAGATTTCTACATCTCGATATGATTGATTCAACACGCGGCGCGAGTCACGGATATCGCGATTGTGTACACGCGGCTTGTGACACAGTTGACTCGATCAACTGAATTCAGGTATGTTGACTCAGCGAGATTTGACACACATGTCAAGATACACATATTCATCCGCCATACCCTTGATATATATGTCAAGGTATGGTGTCTCGTTAACTCGATAACGTCATTTCAGTCAATTGTTCAAATTATCCCGGCTAATTATCAGCGTCATAGAGGTTGTATAATTACCTCCGCTGAGGAGATTCTACGGCTCGTTTGTTGTGTAGCCTTGTTAAACGGTATCGCTGGAATGTAACATTTCCGGAGAGAGAACTTATTTATTTCACGAGAATCATTAAAAGTTTATTGCTCGTTAGAAAATTATTCCGTCTGTTGGACAACTCTTTTATGTTATTATTCTATCAACACTTTGCAGATAATCTGTCAAAATGGCATAGCTGCTGTTCACATGGGCATAATTGTCGCGTATTATTCGTACTCGTATTTCGCGGAAATGCACGCACGCCACGCATGTTTCTGAGCTCGGTAAAATATTATACAAGATGGGAAGACCGCGAACATTTAATTACTGGCAATCAATCTTTGTAGCTATCGCCATCGGTGCTGCTAGTGCCACCCAAGGTTATCTGCTCCGAGCCCGCTCTGCTCTCCCCTTCCTCTCGTGCGGCAGCAACGATCGATTATTAAACCATTGCATCGGAATACGGTGGCTTGTTTATCCCCCTTAATTACGTCGCGCTGATCGATAGAATCGATTTTCGTGAATTTACCCTACAAAATTGTGGACCTACTACGAAGGGGACCGCGGTCGCCTCTGTGTTATCTGCAACTCTGAGGAATACCATACGCCACTGCGCCGGGATAGATAAGACGCCGCGGTTAAATAAATAATTACACGTTAACGGACTTTTCGCGGCTTCCGCCGTCTCAATGAAAAGAATAAATATAGTGGCTTATCAATTATCACGATTTTTTCAAACCGTTAATAATTTTAATAAAAATTAATAACGAGCAAATAAAAAAAATCATACATGTTGCTACGTGATCGTAATGCTTAAAGAAGCACAGCGCATAGCATTTTAATATTTTACCGCGCAATTTGTTCATCACTGTAATTCATTTAATGAGATAATTTCAAAGCTTACGTCGCTTTCAAACGAATATTAATGTCCACGAAGAAGAAAACATGATATCTTCTTTGTCGATTAAACATTAATTTCCGCCGTTTGTTACAAAGCGCGAATCAGCATTACTCTGTCTGCGTTATCAGTCTCCATTATCATTTTATTACCGTCCGTGAAAATGAAGGAATGAAATTGCATCGCGCCGGTCATACGTACCTATAGTGTTAGAGTTGTGCGCAAATTGATGAGTCTGTCGGTGACATTTCGATTGATTCATCAATACCGAATGGAAATAATAAGCTTTGCCAAGTAATCTATCATGAAAATACTATTATCGAATGATTCGCCGACAAAGATGTAATGCAGAGCAAGTGAATATTTCACGCATTGAATATTCTAATTGTGAAAATCCGCGGCGCATTATCATGAGCGCGGCAATGCAGATTAATAACTGTCGATACGGAAATACCTATTTCAATCTATCGACTCGTGAAATAAAATCCAATATCATGCCTGCCAAGTGCAGTGTTATGTCATTTAGGCGATTTTCCGGGAATAGAGGAAATGTAAATGCAGTAAATGCCTGCGCACAGTTAGGTGGATCGTTATATTCCATTTCGTCTATCCGAGTGAATTAATTACTTTGTCAAAACTTAGCGAGGCTCGCAATGTCGCGCGATTGAAATTACGAGTGTGCGATGAACCGTAAAATGGACGACGCAGTCGGGGGATAGCATCGTGGTTTTCTTATTAAAAAAAGGCGACATCGTGACTCTACGCGCTCAACCTGTCGTTCTGCGCGACGTAGAAAATATATTCCGCTAGGATCTCCCCCCCCCCCTCTCCTGCGGCTGGTTCCCGGGGGAATATGCGATCCCAAGGCACGTCGTATAATGCGCCGGAGTGACGCATCGGCGGAGTCTGCATAACTGCATATATATATCCCTATAGCGATTCGCATCATGCAACCGGGGAGCTTCGTTCTTGCTCCTCGTCCATCACCACATCCACCCTCGCCGCTCGTGTCTACTCGTTGCATAGGCAGGGAGGGGTCGGTCGCGCAAAAAGGCGATCAACCCCTGACGAGATAAACGGCGGCCTGTTCAATTGTTAAATTCTTGACCCTACGTGAGGGTGGCGCAGAGGACGTGAAG
Organism: Wasmannia auropunctata; assembly: GCF_000956235.1. Taxonomy (NCBI): domain Eukaryota; kingdom Metazoa; phylum Arthropoda; class Insecta; order Hymenoptera; family Formicidae; genus Wasmannia; species Wasmannia auropunctata. The sequence continues at coordinate 3,078,273 of NW_012026819.1, read as the reverse complement.
TCATTTAACGTTGAAAAATGTCTGTAGCGCCCTCTTGGGAAGGGATATTCGTGCCTACTGCGTAATTATTGTTAATTGCGAAAGGGCTGATAATTGTTTCGGAAATAATATGAGTAGGTATATAGGTATTGCTGAATATCTTTAAAAAAAGGTCTATAGAGATATAGAAATTACCTAATTTAGAAATTTTTCGTCTTACTGTTTGCAATAAATTTTCTAAGAGAACATGAACTAGAATAATGAGATGCAGTCTCGTTTGAAAAGACTGAGACTGCACTTCTTAAATTATTGGGTTTAATATTTACAACTCAATACTTAGCTAATACTTGCCAAGCGAATTACCGCTTTATGCAAACGGCATTGGCTTCCAGGAACGCTTACGTACAATAAGCAGGTGTCATAACGTTTACGCCGCGTCGCGATAATAACTTTACATTGTAAAACTCGCGAGCCAATCCTTTTAATTTGCCTCAGTCACGGCAATAGTATGAGGATTTCTCTTTTTACGGCGTTCGTGAATGCCGAATGGCGTGTGTTGTTTTCATAATTGCACGAAATACAAATGTTTCCAGGTCGTTGACTCATTTTAGATCTGAATTATGAACGACGCGACATAATGTCACGTAGCACCGTAATCTAAGATGTACACAGACGTGTTTTCTGTACGCCACGAAATGACCGATTGTCGTCTGTGCCTTGCGAAAAATTGGATACGAAATAGTACAATATGGATATTAGAAGATTAGATTCTTTCGAAGAACTCAACGTTGACGTCGCGATTTTGCAAACACCTCCCCACAATCGAGCAAGGGAACTCCCCCGTAACTCAAATCTCGTTTCTCCGAGTACTCTCGCGGAAAGAGACATCACTCCGACTTTCAGCCTGAGATTAGACGCATTTTTGGTCGTTACTTTTTTGCCATCGCGCAATTTATTTGGTCCCCCTGCCCCCTCCCTCCCTTCCGCCACCCTCGGTAGACAGTGACCACCGTGTAAAAACATGTGCACGTTGATGTGCGTGTATGCAAGATAGACGTGGAAAAAAGGAACGAATGGCCGGGTCTGCAGAACCCACGTAATCCTGTGACTGATTGTAGGTAATTACGCCACTCTCGTTGGCTCCATGCCGCCACGCGACGTCATGGTTTAAGGGTGTTATCTCGCGCGGAAATAAAATCTCAAAGACCTTCGGCTCCAGCTATACCTTGTCGTGATTTCTTGTTTCGAAGTCGTGTTAACATTTTCTCGTTTGTCCGCCTTTCCTCAAGATCTGTGTCTCTTTTTCTTCTTTTGCACATCGTCATATTTTGCCTACAGTCATATAATATGACTGCATGCTGATTTCAAGCATATAACTTCAGTCAAGTCATTATTAATGTCACTTTATATTTATACAACGTACTACACTGAGAAAAAAAGTTGTTAAAATAACTAAATGCGTTTTGTTGATAGTTTTTCTTTGATTCAATTATATATATTTTTGAATTAAACATACATCAATAACATGATATTTTTGTGGATTAACAAGTATTTTGTTGAATTAACAAATGTTTGCTTGACAGCCCGTAACTGCCGTATTTAGTTGAATGAAATAATATTTTTTTAAATCAACAATTTTTTTTTCATTGTATTTTGTTAGCTTAAATAAGAAATTAAGAACATTATATACACTAAAAAAATCTTAAACTTTGATATATTTGATTAATAATAAAGCCGATATATTTATTAAAATATTTAATTTTGTTTTATTTACACATATTTTGATGAAAGCTTGATGAAAATGGAAGTGTTAATAATTACGTAATCGTTCAAATCAGACGCGAAACTGAAATAAAACTGATTCACGTATAAACCACAGCGTTTTGCGTAGTCTTTTTGACTTGCATATATCCTCGGCCGTCGCCGAAAAGTCCAAAAAAGTAAAATTCAATTCACGTAGACGAAACAAATGACGCGCCGCGCGATAGCCGCCTGTCATTCGTTGAAACCTCTGCAGTATTGAAAAAAAGCGTCCAATCGCGTACGGAAATAACTTCGACTGGGCAGCGTTTCGCGCTTCTGCTATTCTCGCTACCCGCGCGCCGATCCATCTTGCTGCCTCAATTTTCGCCCTAGCCGAGTTCCAAGGCGAAATGACTCGCGCGCTTGCGAGTCATTCTCGTTCCTGCTGGTTTTGACAAACTAATTTGTCGCGAAACAATGACGGGCCCCGCCGTGCTTGACGGCGACGATGAGACGAATGGAATGTGTCCAATCATCGGCTCGGGCAGGAACGTGCATATTGTCGGGCTTTCAACTCTGAATACCCTGAAGCATCCAACGATGTTCGCGGAACCCTCTCCCTCTTTCCGCTTATATCCTGGATCCTCCGTTTGCTTATTCATCCGTCTGTGCGTATCTGTTTATTCGTCCGCGTATTTAATATGCCGTTTGCCCGCACGCGTGTTTATGAATTTACGTTTGATCGCGAGACAGCGCGGAAATTGGCGGGCATAAAATCTTCATTTAACTTGGGGAATCGCATGGGATATTTCGCTCTGATCATGCATAACGCGGGAATACATTCCACAGCATTGATGCGATTCGTAATAATGTTCTCTCATTTACGTAAATTGCATCTGGTCTGAATTCCAGCTGGGGTCAATTAACGGACACAATATTATGGTGGCTAAGAAATGAGAGAGAGAGAGCGGTATGAATAAAATTTTACATGAACATAATTATATTCTTCCAAAAAATGCCATATTTTTATGAACATGCGAAATTTAAATATCTTATAAATATCTTAACACACACACACACACACACACACACACACGTGATTTTTTTCATTTCGATATTAAATATTTTCTAGTTTTTAATTATTACCAAAATTATTATTTCGTATAAAAATTATTCGGTTGCTGCTGTTGCAATTAATAAATGTGCGTGTAATAAATTATTCTGCATTTTACTAATTTTCCCATATATAGGTACATATATACACGTATATACATTTCATAGAAATGAAATAAATCATATAATAATACGTGGGATAGCATGCAGAACACGATGCGCAAATTTCGCGATTTAGGAGCGCGTATATTACGCTGGTCTGAGACGGGTATGAGCGTTTCGCCAAAATTCACTCTAATTTATGGTGGAGTCAATCATGTTTTTGTCTCGTTGTATTTATCGCAGCTGTCTATCTCTAATCTGTGCGCACGCTATCGCGTTATGCATCGCTGGACAGAGTGTCATTCCGTGTTTGTCAGATTGCACAGAGCCCGTCGTCGGTGGTGGGGAACAAGGGTGAAGCCCGATGAGGTATGGCAGCATAATCTAATTAAACCACCGATGGACATAGTCCCCGCGTCTAACCCCATTCCCGACGCACGTCCGTACGTATCGGCTGCAATTGTCTGATTTGCATGTAAAGCAACGCACACGTCTCGAAAGCGCCGCGATTATTAACACGGAGACACGCGTCCGCGTCGCGCGCCTCTCGTAATACGCTTCGCTCATGTGCGTAGGTACCACGTCGTCGGTACACAACATCCGCAGACACATCCGGTGACAGTTTCGCGCGGTAACCATTTCACTTTCCATTATAGACAACGAAATTCGAAACAGTAATGGTGGTAGTACAGGCACGCGGTGTTTCGTTATAGTTACGCGCGTGGAAGATGGTATACAAAAAAATACCGATTTTTCAGTGAATTTCTTTGTACAGAGTTATTCTCAGAAAAATGTCAAATCTAATTGTGAAAATTAATTTGGAAATTAATTTGGAAATTAATTTCTTTATTAGCGTGCTTTATTTTCAGAACAGACTGTGGAAATTAATTTTTCACATAATTGCGTTACGTTTTTTACATATAAAAGTAATAATGTTATATCAAATCTAATTTGTTTTTCTTTTCCAGATTCTTAATTGATTTTGAATTTAACTTTGCTTTATGTAAAATTGATCTTGCTTGTATCTAGATGCATTATATATCAAAATTTAAATTTTAAAGTTGTATTTTATCTTGTAAATTGGAATTACGTTTAACACATGAAAAACAAACACTTTGAAGTTATCGAATCGACCAGATGTATACGGAAAACAAAATTAGGACGGTTTACCGATCTCATCTTTTATTGAGAAAAAATCTGTTTTTATTCATACATGTACAATTGGCTCGCTTAAACGTATACCGATTTTACATTCTCAAGAGCTCAGCTTAAGGATGCTCCATGCAGACGAGGGTTCTTTATTTTCCTACGGCGGCGGTACTTCACCCTTAAATCTCTCGTTCGGTGTTTTCGCAAGCGTGGACGCCGTTCGCCCTCTCGACTACTCATCCCTCCCCTTCGATTCCTAGTCACATCTACATCCGCTCCGTCGCGCTGGCTTCTTCGGCAGCGAACCTGCACGTTTTACGACAAAATACGATTTGCATAGCGGGGGAGGTTCTTGGTACTGCCAGTCGAAGATGAAAGGGAAATATTCTCAACGAAAAAAAAAAAAGAAGAGGAACGGGAAAGCGACAGAAAAGAGGGGGGAGGATGGAAGAAATTGAAGACACTACACTCGATCCCGAAGTCGCGTCAGCGTCGCGAGCGCGTGCAAGTTCAATCCAAATGTGTAGGTAGGCACTCGTAGGTTCGCGACATTGGGGTTGAAAGGCGCTTCAAGTAATTCAGGTTTCTATAGTTCCGCACGAGGGAACACACGTCTTCACGTCAACGCATGTATAAGCGAGGGGGAAAGATTGACATTGGCTTCCGATATGCCATGCTGGTCGCATGTACGGCACATCACAATAACGTCGCGCCGGGGTCTATTCGACGGATTCCCGCTCGCTGTATCCGACGATGTTGAATAGCTTCTGTATCTGTCATTCCAACCCCGCGGGGCGTATAAGTATCCTGTAAGTCCTGTATAAGAAGATTGATCGATTTTTCTTGCAACTGTACGTTTATTTTATTGCATGTGTAGTTCGTAAAACCAAAACTTTTTACCCTTTCGGAGAGAAGAGATGTAAAATTTCTTAAACGAGAAGCACAAAGCAAGAGTGTTAACTTACATATCGTTGTAAATGACATGCTATTGTTTCGTCAATCGTTAAAAACTTATAAACAAATAATTGAAATGTATATAATTGAACATATTTTCCTTTTCTCGCACGGTTTTCCTAAGCTAATATATAGTCACGTTGCAATTGACGAATATAATAATTATTTCAATAGTGTTAGCAGAACTTATTGTTTCTGTGCAAATCGCCACTGAAAGTTCCAATCTCGGCTGGTGGCGGTTGCAATTTACACGCAGCATTGTGTATGATTAAATTGCATCTACACCACGCATGAAGTCGTACGGCGTGGGTGTGTGTCTGTCTGTGTGTGTGTGTGTATGTGTGAAACGCGAGAGGAAACACGGCGCATTGGCACATACAAATCGCATAATAATTTGATCGATCCAGCGCAATCCAGCCGCAGTGGGCTCCTTAATTCGTTGATGCTCGGATTACGGTTAGCCGGAAAATGCTTTTGCACAAGGGGTGGGGGGTGGTGGAAGTGATTTATTCGTCGCGAGCGGTTTGTCGAACGGCTCGTCGGGCGGAAGTGCCGCGGAATTTATGAGCGGGGGGAGGACTTCCGACTAGATTTTATCGTTTATCAATAACGTCCGAATAAAAGTAATGCGACCGCGCATAACCGCGGGGAGAAGGAAATCCCGGCGGCCGTAGGCTTGGCCCGACGACAAATGGATATTCCGTAGACCGTATTATGAAGTCGGCCGCAGATTCGATGTAGTCCATTTCTCCGGATCTTCGCCCTCGTCCCCGTACAGAGATAGGGCTCTTTCGGTCCGCTTCCGTACTGGCAGACGATTTAACGGTCTGCGTCAGACGTTTTTCTTCGAGAAATAATGCAGACGACGTTTCTGGTAAAAAATTAATAAGGGGCACCCCTTAAAAGAGGGAACAGTGTCGTTGTGATTTATTTTTTGAGCTTTCTAGATAGACTTTAGAAAGGATATGAATATTTTTTTGTATAATCTTTCAAATATTAGGTGCACTTTTATTTAAAAAAGTAATACTCAATTTATTGGTTATTAGTTACTAGTAGAAGGGAGTAATTATATTTTTAAAAGTGCACTATAAAAATATATGCGAATTATGAAAGTCACCTATTTTATCACGCAAAATGCAAATTGTTTGGAAAACCAATGAAATAATTCATTACACAGCTGTATATTAAATTTGTCGACATGGCTGGTTTTCCGTAACTTAATAATTAAATAACCTGCATGTGTGATATTGAAATATGTATTACAATAAATAGTTTATTACGAGTAAAAAAGATATTACATATCCAATTACAAAATTACATGCGTCAGAAATTAAATTGTTATAACCATTTTTTAATGTTGTAGAATAGATAGATCGTTATTCTCGACAATAAAAAGTAATCGCTTGTTCCGACAAATAAAAGTGGTCGCAATTTATTTATGGTAGAAATATATCAATTATTATATACATACATATTAATAGAGATTTTGCTCAGAAAATCGCATTTTTGCCCATCGTATTTTTTAATCGTGAATTGTATGAAATTTGCATTACTTGTAATAAAACCGACACTTTTCCCACTAATATTCAATATCGGCTGGAGATGATTCCATTAAGGTTGACGCCGTTCGAAGCGGGGTCGATTATCGGGCGGGCGATCTGCTTGTTATAGATTTGCCATCGCCCTGTCCAGAGAGCGGAGCTTTATGATCCGTATAATGCGGTACAATGGGAATTAATGTCCCCGCATGGCCCGATAAAATCTCGCGTAGCGCGCACATAAGTATTTTATGTATATTCATTCGGCTTGCGCGCGTTTTGTCGTCGCGCCGCCGCCACCGCCGCCGCCGCCGCCGCCGGGCGAAATCAAGACGTGATTTATGAATGACCGAGTCGCCGACGGCTTGGATGCAGCGAAATACGGCGAAGTAGCTGAAATCGCTATAAAAAATTTAACTGCTCCGCTGTTCGCTGCTTTACGATTCGCGACCTTCCCGCGCCCGAGAATTATTGCAGGCCTCAATCTGATTCCGCGAAAGGTATCTGAATAATGCGACGCGGGGCTTTGCGATTCGATCAGCCCAGTTTCGAGCGCATTACGTTCCACGCATGTAAATACTTCGCGTTCAATTTCGCACAGTAGGCAAATTAATAGATGATCAGCCGATTGTTTGGACAGGTAGGTACGCGTCCGATCGAAATATAGCGCGCGATCGCCACGCGAAATTTAGCCGAGCGTCGCGTTCGATTGTTGTGCCTTGAATGCTACGAGTTAATTAACTATTGTAATTCCACCCCCGTAAACAGCGTTGCCGAACATTCGTGATTCATTATACGCGCGGGGTGAATTCGTACCGATCCCCTTCACAATTCATATTCGCCAACAATGTTGCGATCGAATTAGCCATGTATATAGGTCTCCACAATTTTGCGTAACCCAAAAATACTTGTATTTCATCTCGAAATTGAATTTTTATTAAAAAAATGCAAGCACGCGATTCTCGCGGTGGTTGCAGAAGAAAGAAACTATAATTCCGCAGATTGAGATCGCATTTTATATTTGCGATGACGTTCAACGCGTGACATAATCTGACGTGGCAACTGCAGAAACGAACCTTGATCCGAAACCGTCGTATTTATCCCGTCTTGTGCACGGAGGAGCTCGATGACGTATGGGCGTATACTTACCTGAAACAAAAGAGAAAGGAAAGTTAGCGCACGGAGAAATAAAGTCTTATATAGAGTACATATTCGCCGTTTCCTAGCTCATATAACGCCGCCCAAGAAATTAATGGCTCTGTTCAAAGAGAAAAAGTTCTCCGACCTGAATCCGAGCCGGGCGTAATTACTACGAATAAATCATTTCGCGAACGACATTGATTTTTCGCTGATCTAATGTCTCAGGGAGAAACCTCGGGTGGAAGCCGGTTTCAGGGGGAACACACACGCGTCCACGTCCGTCGCGAGACGTTTATGCGAGACGCGTGCAATTTGTCCTTATTACGTTACACGCTTGTATTGGGAGGTGTATCACTCGCCGCCCCTATACATGGGCACACACGCGCAATTGTGGCCGCGAAAGAGGGCAAGAGGAAGAGGTGCCCTATGCACGAGACTATACGTCGGAAATCGTTGAATTATTTAACACGGGGGGACATCGATCATCGCGGTCACGCGACACCTACGTCGGGCTCGGCGTAGCCGTAAAGTTTAATCCAGTGACTTGACCCCGTGTCAAATCGCCGTTCTCGATTATCGTCGGCCTCTCCGCCTGCAGGTGTTCCGGATATCGGGGAATTTACATTAAAGAATATTCAAAGCCGTCAACATAATCTACAGACTTATCAGGAACTGCCGCGCACAATGTCCGCGCGCTATATACGTATATACACGGTGCGTGTGTATACAGTGTACGCCGTTATACACCATTGAGAACACTTGGGAAACTTGTTGCCCGTAAACTGGAACGCTAGCTTAAAGCCATCACTTCCTATAAGTTTCAGCCGCAAACATGTAAAGCCCGGGGACGACAGGTAAATGCGTTTATCGCGTAATTATTTTAACGCTACGCTGGTCATCTTTGCCTTTCTGATTAATTTCACGGAAGAGCGGATAGATACGAAATTACACGTTGTACCAACGATATAGTACTTAAATGATATACATTCTGAAACACGTCGCGCCGCTACCGGCCGGCGCAGCGTGAGCAAGCTGTTCGAGTCGCGGTTTCTGCTTTTCATAAATTATTACGAAATTATCCCTCATGTTGTCAGCATCGATTACAGTATACGATATATACGCACGTGTCGACGTGTAGCCGCAATATTTGGGGCGGCCTATATGCGTGCGGATGTGCGATCGGAAAAATATTATTGCGCGGATAAATCACGGTCGAACAAGTGGCGGCGTGCGTATGTACTTAGGACTTAGCGGGCTTGATTACACCTCGTCGAGATGGGCACGGGGGGTCGGCTTTCGCGAGTTTTACCACGGCGATACGTGTGAGAATTTCTGGTCAACGCGCCACGGTTATTTGCGTTCGACACCGGCGAACGCGTGGAAAGCCGTTTTAATAGACGCAACCACTCCGATCGGCATGGCGTAAATCTCACGCGTTACGCACCACCATCGACATCCTCGTGCTTTTATTGCGCGTTCGCGCTCGTACGTTGCTCTCGCTAAAAGAATTTAATTAAAAATAGCCAGTTCGCTCTAAAACGGACCTTCGCTAATGAATACAGATAACAGTCAATAAATAAATATCTGGCAATTTTGCTAAATTATTTTTGAAATTATATCGCACAGGAAAAATGAGAAATAGTTTTCACTTAAAAAAATATATTTCTCAGTAAAGTATCTGTATATTATTTTAATAATTGATTGTTATAATAGAATCGTAATGGACAGAAATATTTTGCAGAGTGTAGAAAAATTAACGTGTTACAAGAATTAATTGCCGTTCTTCAAAAGGTTAATGTAACATTTGTTGCATGAGATGAGAAAAGATTAATCGATTATATTCCATAAAAAGTATGTGTGAATTTACGAATTGTGAATATGCGTGAATTTATAGCAAAGGTATAATTCATACATATAATAAAAATTAGAATTTGTGTATAAAATCATATATATGTATATTATATATTATAGATATATTAAAGTTAGGAATTCATATATAAAAATTAAGAAATATCTCAAATATCTTTAAAGCAATTTCCGAGTTGTGTGCGAGATTAAGCGCGGCATACTTCGGGAAAGATCATACGGCACTTAACGCGGGATCAAAAATTAACGCGCCATTATACGTGGTCTCGCCGATACGATCTGTAAAGGCTTAATTACGCCTTCCATCTCGCGTCAATGACGCTCAACGTCGCCGTAAGAACCAGTCCTCTAACGGACGCGCGTATCTCTCTCGCGCGTTGGGCGAGGAGACGCACAATATACCTCTCCCCGCCTACGATAAATCCAAGATAACGTATATCTCAAACGTTCAATTATCAATTACCCGACGTATCCCGCCGTGTCGGTGGGGCATTTAGATATGGCTCGTTACGCCACATGACGGAAACACCGGGAGCAATGTGCTCGTGCCGTACAACAAGCAATTTTCATGCCGACGAAACGCGGTAGCCGCGCGATTGCTCGTTACGCTCGTGTATCCGTGATGGCTATACGTGCGCGTGTGTCTGCATGCCTGGACCGTCGAGCTCGAAAGAGTGACTCTCCTCGAGGCCAATCGACCGGCTAGAAAGTAAGATTACACGGTTTCTCGCCGCACACTCGCAAGCCCGTTCGCGCGCCATTGTGCCAGACGGCGCGTCGTGCCGCGGCGCGTCTCTTCTCTCCTCTCTTTGCTCGTCTCTTCTTTTCTTTTTTCTTTCTTTTTTTTTTGTTAAAGCGAAAGCTGCGGCGCGCTGCAACAAGCCCGTTCTTTTATTCCGTGCCTTACGTTCACCGCATGTTCCGCTGCAGCTCGTCGCTTTAACGTTCGCCGCAACATCAATGCTGTGGATTGATTCTGGTATCTCTTTGAAGTGCGATCTCCTGAAAATCTATGGGAGAATGTTTATGACTTATCTGCCGCGGAAATATTAACATGGGTTGCATTTCAGACGGCGAAAGTGCCGTGATACACTGTATAAGTATTTTTGATGTGCTGAATTTGTGACGATGTCCAAAAGCTACGAGAAAGTTTTGGTTGGAGTGTAACGTGAACATTATAAATGATTTGCGACGGCAGGCGTGATAATTTTTTCTTAAATATAGATATGCGATTGGCTGGAATGTTATTTTTCTTTCGCCATTGTTAACAAATTTCAGCCTTTCTCTCGATTTTATCCGAGCACTCATCACGCATTTTGAAGTTACACGGTATACATATATGAAGACGCCAATTTCCGTATTTCTACGTGCAACCGCGCACTTCGTATTCGACCAATGCGCGACATACTCTGGTCCAGCACTCCATTTGCATTCTAGACAAATCCAATTTCCTAGGAACAAAGCTGACGTGCCAAAGAGGGCAGCCGCGGTGGGTCGATTTTCTCTCTCGCAGGGAGCGTTGTCGGTAATTGTTCGAGTCACGCAGGCTAGGTGATTATTGGAGTAAGTATATTGGAGTTCAGCGGCAAAAATTACATGGAAGTTCGAGCGATAGGAAGTCCATGCTACATGCGATGATCAAAGGCAGAAGTTGTTAAACGGTCGCGCGAATCTTTTGACGATCGAGGCATTAATAAATCTACGTTAACGCATTCCTCATCCGCGATCCGCTCGCGCGATTATATAAATGGAACATTACTTTAATCTACTTAAATTGTCCGTTATATCATTTTTCACTAAACACAATCTCCCAAAAATTTGTCTCTCGCGGCAAATTCAATGTTTATATCTCGTAAGAGATTCAAAGCACCATGCAATTTAATACTTCACACCTCGATAAATCTGGCTGCAAGCGTTCAATCGTTATTAATTAATTTCGGTTAATTAATTTTGAACAGAAATGCAGCTCCTGTGTGGTAAACTTCAGTGTAACTATTAGTATATATACATGTATTTTACATTATTTTGTATTATTTTTTCTAAATATTTCGTATACAAGGGTATTAAATCCATATTTATTTATTTTACTAAGGTATTTTGCGTTATTCTTTGTATTTTGAAAATTATTTACAAATGAAGAATTAACTTGTGAAATTTAGATATCGCCTTTTTTTTAGCGCTAATTACATTACGAACGCAATGAGATTGCCATGCGTGACGATAACTGAATTTCAGTCTTTTTGTTCATTGTTTCATTAACTAGATTGGTTCAATGCCAGTGCGATCTTGCTCAGCGCGACATTAATTTATTACTGTACAACGAAAGTGTCGATTGTCGATAGGCAAGTGTGAACAAATGAGCGACGGCTTGTTTACAAACGAGGCTGCAAATTGCTTTAACCAACCACTCGGTTGCACGGGAAACGGCCTGCTGATGTTTGCAGATAACTGTACGGGTTGTTTCACCGCGTTGCTCGAAAACATTACGGCGTGTTCATCGATTTTCGCACGAACGGATGTTAATGTTACGTTCGAGCCGCATTTGTAACGAGCGCGTGCGAGAATCGTATGTCCCTCGGGCACATGTGCTCGGTTAAGGCGTTCTATCAATATCTCGCATATCTTCTTAGGACATTCTACGTTATTAAATTTTGAACAAAAAAAATAACAGTACTAATTACTTTGTATTATTTCATATAAATGAAAAATGCAATGTAATACTAAGTGAACCGATTAATTTATTATTGAGGAAAACTTTACGCGCATTAAGATTAATAGTTTCCTTATATTTGGCAAATCTTATAAAAAACATTTAATTGTTTGTAAGAATTTTATTTGTTGTATTACAGAAAAAAAGCTAAAAATATATCTTGTTATACTGCATTTTCAACATTGCTAGCTGACATGCTGTCATAATGGGATATATGATCCTACATTTTAATCGATAATACCATACGTAATAAATTTTACGTAGTGTAATGTATGTACTGTACGTTTAGTGCGAAACAAAAATGATAGAGCCACAATCGGTGAACATAGATAAATATGGTTACGCTAGAATATGTATATAAAATCGTAAATAAAATTTATAAAAATACGAATGTATACAATATTGATGTAGCACACGTTTCATGTATTTTATTCAGCATATAATTTATTAACGTGCGCGCGCGCGACGATACATCTCTCTTTAAAAATAATACGTTTCCTACGGCGCCCATTGCAAGCAATTACAAGAAAGCCAGAGAAAGATTTGCATATAAAGTGCCACTATTCGCAAAATGCTCGGTTATGCATTATTATTATTTAGGACTTTTTAAGAAACGTAATCGTTATATATCCCGCAAGTTCGCCTGCAGACCGCATATTAATGCAATGACAAAATTAATAGCGTCGTTTCTAGCTAATAGTAGAAAATAATAACGGTGAAGCCACGTCTCTCGACTTGGAAACTCTTACATACTGTTATCACAAACTTTCTCTCACCCCGTTGCCATCCTCGCTCGGGTTATATTTCTTCGGTGTCGACGGACACGCGATGAGCCTCTCCCACACGAGGAACTCGGGGAAACAAAGTTCTTTGACTTACGAAATTTAAAGAGGAAGAACTCTATCCCGCCCGACTTTTGTCCCCGCCTTTGCTCGTTGCGGCAATTTTCGGTCTCTTTAAGAAAGTACGTTCCGTTTAAAGTGATTTATACTTGTTTATTAATATGCCAACGGGGTTTGTGTATATATGACGAACAAAATTACTTACTCGTAATTACATGACAGTGTTTCCTCAGGAACGAAATGCACTGCACAGTTAAATATTTCGTTAAAATGAACTTATGAAATAACAATATTTCATAATAAACGGATATTGTATATCGAGTTCAAAAAGTAAGTTCAATAATCAAGACATGTATATTAATACAGTGCCTCGCGCAACAATTAAATTTTATACATGCTTATAGAAATAGCAAACGTTTTAATCAAGTGCCTTGCAAAACTTATGTGTGTGTACCCAGAAAACTTAATAAATTTTCAATTTCCTGAGGCAGAACTGCCGAGAAGATACCATCCCGGGAAATAAAATTAAATTTTTAATATAAACGAGGTTAACGTCATGAAATATTAAAATCTTGAAACGAAGAACAGATTAAATATTACATCAGCGGTTCTCCGAAACGGCTTGACTCCACATGAGAGACAGGAATCTAAGCAGTCACTCAAGCTATTAGGGTCAACTCTAGAAATTATAATCGTCATAAAACGCAGGTTGACGTCCCAGTCGGTTTTTCTAATCCATTTACTCGGGAACGTAATCCGCTACCACATAATGTCGGGGAACTGCGAGAAAGTGCCTACGATCTTAGGATCGTCGATGGACTTTCGGCCCGGGAAAACGGGGGTCGAAACGATCCGGCGCGGCGCGCGGCGTGCTTCTCTCTTCGTCGGCTTAAACGCGTCGTAAGTACTCGAATCGTAAAACGGGAAATATCTCGAAGGAGCAGTTCGATCCCGGAGCCTTCCATGGGTCTAAGTAAATGCGCGATGAATAAGTTAGAACGCGAAACGTTCCGCAACACCGTCTTCGCGAGGAGAGAGAGAGAGAGAGAGAAAGAGAGAGAGAGAGAGAGAGAGAGAGAGAGAGAGGAGGAAGAGAGGGAGAGAGGTATCTCTCTTGTGTGCTTCTGGGGTGTCCCTCGGGTGCTAGATAATCGAATAGTATCTGATGTACGTGGCACAATAACCGTCGATAGGGCCATGGGACGGACCGAGGGAACGACCGCGACTGAGGGTGTATTGGGGAGTTGATAAAAAGCTGCCAAAATGTACAGTCAGGATAAAGGAGAAAAAGATTCCGAAGATGGAGTCGACGGATTGACGGACCTGTGTAAGTTTAACTTTGCTGAAATTCGAACGTTACATATTTCGCTGCACTCGTAAACGCTGTGCGACAATATTGACGCAATATTTATACGGTAAAGAAACACTATTACGAGGTAGTTTTCATGCGTGTAAAGTTTTATGCGCACGTAAAAACTGTGCATGCCGATGGAATTTATTCGAAAAAGTATACTACGCGCGAAGCAGCGCGCGGAACATTTTGTGTAAATACATACATGCGCAAGTTACGTGTGCACGAAAAATTTCTACATGTATAAAAACCACCAAATAGTTTTGCACTACGTGGAAAGAGGAATTTCTGTAAAACGGACGGTTGGACGGTTTGGAGGATGGATTACAGGTTTGCGTAAAAAGTGACGGTCTAAATTCTGCCTGCACTGCGAAGGTTGTATTTTGCAACAAGCGTGCGCGAGCGTTGGGAAAGAGTATATGTACTTTATACCCTTAATACATCTCTGGCGTCGCATATACGCACGTCGTCTGATGCATCGGCGACAGAGTGCTACCTACAATACGATACAATGGCCTGGCGTAATCGCGAGAAGGACCAACAATAAGCATTAAATCATTAAGCCTGCCGGACATGTACTCGACAATAGAAATTCCGCGTCGCGCGGACATCATTGCAGCTATTACGACCGCGCGCGCTGCGTTGTGTATATACGATCCCGTCTGT
This sequence comes from Wasmannia auropunctata, assembly GCF_000956235.1. Classification (NCBI taxonomy): domain Eukaryota; kingdom Metazoa; phylum Arthropoda; class Insecta; order Hymenoptera; family Formicidae; genus Wasmannia; species Wasmannia auropunctata. The sequence goes on along the minus strand of NW_012026819.1, from coordinate 3,063,120 downwards.
TCCACCCTTTGTCTCGGCGCGAGCGAATCCCGCTGTCAACCCCTCTCTACGATATCGGCTCCTCTTTGCGGGGCCTCTGTTTCCTCGTCATTAACTTGGCCGTGCGCGCGTGACGCACCCACGCGCCGATGCGTCTGCTCGCGCGCGGCTCCCACGCGCCTCGCTTTTCTCCCCGTCTTCTCGCCGATGATCGGACGGATGGCAGCCGAAGCTTTATATATCCGCGATGAGCGCCAGACGGAACACGTTTGACTGATGAAACTCCGGCCAAATTAAATCCATAGCGATTCACGATCGCGCCGCCGGCAGTCGCCTTCTTCGAAGTGCAGCCCCACGTCGCGCCGCGCCGCCCTGCCGCCCACCCTCGCGCATCCTCGCTCATTTGCATTCGGCTCGACGCGAATTCCCGAGGTATATACGTCGTCACCCGAAGTAATCGTGTGTTTCCTCTCCGGCTAAATTTTTGCCCGTGTCATCGTTCGCGGAGAGAGCTATAGAGGCTTCCTACCTCTCGAACGCGGGTAATTTACATTCGTTAGGGGGGTTTATGCCCTCTCGCTCTTCCGAGCGCGAACGTATCGCGTATCGAATGACGCCGCTGTCAGATATACGGCGTGTCGTTCGCGTTAAGGCGGAGAAAAGAAAGAGGCACGGTTGACGGAGGGAGAGGTAGTCTTGGAAACGGGCCAGAATGTAATAAAAAGAGGAAAGGAGGCAGTGGGAAAGATGACGGAGGACGCGGAGAGAGAAGTCGCTCGATCATCTCGGAAACTGGAAATATTTTGACGGGCGGTCGGACGTGGGGGCTAAATAAAATTCCCTGGATAATTGTCTCTCGTTCAGCGAGGACCGGGGCCATTAATTCGTTGGCGTGACTCCAGTGTCTCAGCGTCTCTCCTTGCCGGGGTACCCTACTGGGTCCATTGCCGCGTGTCTTCCTTCCGTCGAGGGCCTCCCCCCTCCTCTCCTACCTTTTTATCGCGGCTCTTCTTTTTGCGCTCCTTTATACGCGCGCCTTCTTAAGACGCCGTGGTTCGACTTACGACTGAGAGAGCCCACGGTATTTATACAACTCGCCCACACACCGGCGTGCACTCATCCCCCTTCGTTCATCTTCTTCGTTCGTGAGAGAATCTTTCCAGCGGATGAGACCTGTGCTCCGTTCCTATGTATCAAACTTCACTGCCGCAATTACGTACGATCGTGATGATAAAAGAGCAATTCCAAGAATGGCATTTAATTTAGCAGGTTTTAAACGTGTCCATTATTCCGAATGACTTAATTACTTGCTCGCAGCACTTTAAAAGTTATACGGACATCCTCTATCTAATTGATTATTCTTTTTATGATGTTTAAAATATCAAAAACAATTAGAAAACAATCAGTTTAAAGACACATGAAAAAATATCTTATATCCGACAATGTCTAAATCGAAAAATGGAAAAATTTAACATAGAATTAATGCAGTATATTCTATAATACATATAAGCATCTGATGTAAATTGGAGCTTTCTTCGCATATTATAAATACTGATTTAGCAATAATAGGAACATGTATGTGCGTAAGCAGGCCATCTCGTTCGTGTCACGTTTCATCGGGGTGGATGTGTGTACACGATAGTGGAAAGAATAAATTTTCAGGGTGGAGAAAAGATACTCTGACGTGACAACGGTGATATGTTGCGTCGGGTTACTCGCGAACGAGTTCAGAAGCTACTCGACTTTTATTAGACGCAGTACGATCCACTATCGGCTATCCCGTGAATTGTCGTCCGTGAAAGAGTGCGCCGTATGTCCTACATAGCTTGTATTACCTGTGGATATATCGTTCGCACGTAATTAAAATGTCAGACGCTCGTGGCACGAATCAATCACTTTCTCTCGTTAAAAAAAAAGGGAGAGAGAGAGAGAGAGAGAGGAATTTTCAGTAACAACGCGTCGGCAATTGGCAAATAGAGCGGATCGAAATAGCGATTTGTCTAATAATACGTGCAAGCTATGCTGCATTACGCCGAAATTTAATGCGTATTGTTCATACAGTCTCTCGTTGTCCGGATAATTCATATTACATTATTGCACCGCCGAATTAATAATGTCCGATATGCGCGCGCGCGTTGGCTGAATATTATCAATGCGAGGAAACGATGTTAATAAAATATGAAAATTGAATTAACGTTAATAGGGATTTATTAGCTGTGATCATGTATATAACGTATTAACGCAAGAAATGCATACCTCGATTATTGCCTACAGAATTTGCATTATCTGGATAAACATGTCACATGCAAAATTTCAATATCTGCCATGTCGTTAAAGATGCGATATAAAAGCGTCAGCGTTGCAGCATGCTGTAAGCATATTATATAGCAAGCCGTAAAATATGTCATAATTCTGTTAATAAAGAAATCTCGAATTTATTATAAAAAGGAATGTACATTACGTAAACAATTTATGATTTTCTCCGCTCAAATATATATTTAATGATTTAATACACCTTCCAATGTAGAAAACATCATTTATAATTTAATACAAATAGTTAAATGCAAATATTTTTTAGTAATGTTTATTTTGAGAGATTTTATTAATTTCATGATGTTAATCGAGTACAGAATATTATATGTAAAAACGATAGCCGTGTATAATAATTACGTCTCGTACGAACTCAAGATTTTAATTAATGGAAGAAAGCACTCAGCTACTCTCTGACGATGGTAAAACGTTGAATTTGGGTGTGATATCGCCTTAATGACCATAGTGAAATAAATCATAATAAATATCCGCTGGAACCGCGCGCACGACGGTTGATTAAAATTTATGCATTTGTTAGAATTATATCTCTCGCGCGGCAAATAAAGTTGGAATGCAACGCGCATCCAATTATAACCGGTGCAGGAATTCTCGTTTCCTTTTCGGCGCGCCGACCTAAAAGTATCTTCACACATTGCGGGCGAGCTTTTAATTTCACGCAAAGTTAACACACATGCGGATTTAACTGACGTTTACTGTTAACAAAACTATGCAACTCGTAATTTGCACATTGTTGGTTATACGGTATACACACGCAAGCATTTGTAAAAATATTCATAAAAATATAGAAAACGACTGCAGGTTTCTGCGATTCAAACTCAGAAAACAAATACGTATTTACATTTTCTTGTAATTCAGTTAAACGTTAATATGATGTTAATTCTGTTTGTTTTTTTAATTTTGACGTTTCCTCTACATTTGACGTCTTTGCTTGTTTTTTGAAGAAATTTCATATTTACGTTTAGATTCATTCGTAATCAGCCCGTCGTCCAATGACGAGCCACCCGTACAAAAATGGACGCTAAGTTTCCATGAATTAGCAACCAACCGCGAGAGAACGAATCAAGGAGAAAGTCGGCGTAGGCAGGGATGGGGGGAAGGGAAGCGTCCGGGAAGTTTTTCGCCACACCAGCGTTGTTGTTCGGAAATGCGAGAGGGAACTTAATTGCATTAATTATCGCGCCGGGTGCATATTTACGCCGCCGCCTCGTTACGTGAACATCGTCAGCCCTTGTCCCGCCTGTTTGCGCTCTCCGGGACCTCTTTTACGGCCCACTAAATCTCAAATCAGCCACTTTGTTTTCGCACCACTCGCGCTAAATCTTTCCGCTCTGCCTGCCGCGCGTTACGCGCGACGTTACCGCGAGATCCCCCGGGCGGTGCATTCTTACCATAAATGCTTTATTACTTCTCGCGATTGTTACGTTTTCGTTTCTTGCGCGAGAGCTTTTGTAAGCGCGCGGATTTCCTCGGGCTTTTTGACGTTCTCGGGATTCTTTGTACGGCAGAGACGTGCGAAGCACGAATAATTCATGGTATTTCGTACTTGGATCTGCATACAAGACTAGCGTCTAAATTCCGTTTCCAACATATGTTACTCTTTATATCGCGAAGAAGAGGTAGAATATCACAAATCGATAGAATGCAATCTCGTTTCAATAATGAGCGCGAATCAGTTCATTTCATTGTAACGCATATGTTACACTTTCTCTCGTGTATATAGGTACAAAAGCAGGAGGAGCGGCGAAACGCGGGGAATAGAATTTAAACGGCGTGTCAAATGGTATATACATATATATCTCCGCCAAACCGTGGTGTCACAATAATTTTCTTGCAAAGCGAAACGCGTCGCGGCAGTAGAGCGCCAAATGTAAATTTTCTGAAAGCCGTCTCATCTCGGACCTCGGCGCGGCGCGGCGCCGGTGAAAATGATATTCTGAAAGTGAAAGAGGAAGGCGTAAATACTTTACTGGATTGCGACGCTAGTGAATTACATTTGAAGGCTTGTTCGCGAATGACAGCATTTATCCGGTTGTAAGCCCCGTGGAGGCGCGCGGACGCGGAATAACCGGGCGAATAAATGCGAACGCGCACCTCGCCTGAAAATTTGCCCGCGCTTGAAGAAAGGCGTACGTAAGCACGGAGCGCGCGGTACACACCGCACACCTTGTATAGAGGATACATATCAAATTTCACGATCCGGTTGACTTGACGCCATTTATCGGATACGCTGCGCGGCCGCGGCGTAACTTCGACGTGGCCGCGAGTCGTCAACTTGCCAGTTATGAAATGTGCATTAATTTATGGCTTAACGGTTTTTTTAATCGAAATACTCGCGTGTACGCGCTTACCTACAAGCGTAAATTACCACCTGTCCGTAATAGAAAGAATCTACGGAACATACTTTACGTGAAAAAAGTGCGGTATGCATGAAACATGTAGACCGCAGCGTATATAATAAATATCGGAGGCTCTGTTCGACATCTCATTACAGTTTATCGTTTTACTTATGTGCCAGCTAGGCTAGGAATGATCATGAAGATTACAATCTGCAATCGGTTCTTCGGTAGAAGACTCCTGCGATTCTTTTCATTTCTACTTTTCTTGCATTTTATTTATCGTTGCACCTGGCCGGTATATCGACTGCTATAGAATCCAGCCGTGCCAATGTAATCTCGCTACGTGTTATCTAATCGACGGCTGCACCGAAGAAATCGATAAACCGTTTAAACGCGTTGTCACCTAAACGAAAGCTTCGTGTACGCCCGCGCGCGCGCGCGAACACACACATACACACACACAAAAGCGCGCGCGTTCGCGCGTTTATCGTATATTCGCGCGATGGCGTGCGCATATACATTGGGCCACGTACCTCTCGATTCTAATCGTATTACGATCGAAATCGTGAAGCGAGCTTTCGTGCCGAATCTCAGAAATCGCATTAAGGTTAAGACCGCCCACGAGCGAAAAACCCCCACCGTTATGTCGATCAAAGATAGTGTCACGTTAAGCGAATACATTCATACGTCTTCATAAATCGAACGAGCCGACAGAATTATCGTCAAAACCGCGACTGCGATTTACATAAAGGTAGTAATCGCGCCGTGAATGCGGATCTCATTTCGCTTCTAATTCCCCGCTTCATTTTCACGCCCCGTTCGCCGTTGTAAGCGACGCAGATAAATAGAAATCGACTTCGATGTTTGATGTGCAACTTCCCGCGTCTTCGCTGCAGCGAAACGAGCTTTGCCGTGCCTTTTCCAATGCGCAACAAGTTTCTTGATGTGGTCACGATAGAGGGTCGTGTCTTACTGATGGAACCGGCGTTTCACAAGTGTCGGGACTACGTTGCATGAAGAGAAACCTTCTTGAAAGGAGTCCCGCCGTGTATCGTGGATGTAGCACTGACAAGCCCCTCGGTATAATTTAATCTTGATTTAACGATCTTGGATGTTGCGCACGGATATCGGCTTTTAAAGAATATCCGTAAATCGATAAAGAGTATCGTGTATCTGCGCTTTCTTTAATAGTAATAGTCACTAAAAGATATAAAAAAAAATCATTTTATTTTGTTAAATATATCCTAATATTACTAAATTTTTAGCATAATTAATATGTAAAGGAATTTATCATAACATATACATGTGTGTTTTTTCCAGATTTAAATAATTTTAAAATAAATTTGAATGACAGTTGTTCACATGAAGGCAATTGTGAAACATTTTCCGACGTATCTCTTTTGTCAGATTAAACACAAGATATTCCGTGAGATTAATTTAGATTTAATCACGATGGAATTGTTCGATGTATAATGTGCAATTTTGTCGTACGAGATTATATGCGTATACGGGACTCAATCGTCTGGCGAATAAGGAGGCCACCCTCTCGTAATGCAATAAAACTCTACCCGGACACGCAAGCGCATAGCAATTTATTGCAATCAGCGTTCTGCGTGCGCCTCGCGCGTGTCCGTCCCGGCGAGCTAAAAGCAAAAACAAAATGAAGGAATATCAGCCCCAAAAGGTCGACTCGGCTCTCTAACAAAGAGGAACAGATACATCGTGTTACACGTGCATGCGCTCGTAAGTCGATTCGCCGTGTACGAAGGAGAGACGAAGGTTTCGCATTGACCGAAGCGCGTGCGTGACCAAACGTACACGTTCTATCGCCTTTGAAAGCAATTCGAGGCACCCTGAGAGAAATTAGACCCGATTTATCTGATCGACTAAGAATCCAGAGTCCCTTGTTTACTCTGGAAACTCAAATCTCGGAAGTTTTATAAGACTTTCTGCAACTCTGATTATATATATATATATATCTCTCACACCAGTTTAAGACGACTAAAAAACATTGTATCGCTTAATAGAGCTGTGGTGCTATTAATCAAATTATTCGGGTGAGATGCCGAAAGTGACATTATTAACACAACTTCTTTTTACTTCATCTTTTTGGAAAATTTTTTATCACGTGACTCAATACATTTCTAAATCATAAATTATTATTCAGTCGTTATAGATTGACCTTCAAGTTTTTCGTTTACTTGGACTCATTTATCTGAATTGAGAAATAAAGAAAATATATATAAAGTTAAAATATACTTTACAATATATATACATACTCGTACAACATGATATTTATACATATTTGATACATCGTTATTCAATGAGTAATAACTTTCATTAATAAATTGGCATAGCCAGCAATTATTACATAATAATTATAAATTTCCGAACGGAATCTGACGAAAGTGCTAGAAATTCAGAACGACGCCGAGGGGATGAGAGAGGAGAGATTGCATATTCATATTTAATTATTTCTAAAAATTTATGACGAGAGCGAGGTTCTTTGCAGAGGGTATGTAGCATTTGCAAATTGCATGGGTGCAGCTGCAATGCGGCTGTCACGGTATTAGCGACGGTTGGCGAGGGTTAAACGAAAAAGTGGCGGAGAGGGCCGAGTGGGTTGGAGCGGACGCAGTTGGGTCTTCGTTAGAACCCGTCAATTAACGCGGATCGAATTAAGGCGGTATACTCTCTTCACGAGGTCGTAGCGGCACGCGCTGCGGAAGTGCCCCCGCACGGAAAGCACCTCCTTACTTACTTCCCGCTCGTTTGCGTCACTCGTTCGTCCTGTTCTCCTTTTTTTTCCTCCCCCTAGAGGTACGGAGCTTGCTGATTATCGCACTGCCGGATTGCCGGCATCGCGCGTTGAGAAATATTACACGGAAATAGATATATACACGAGCGCATATTGCGACTCGAGTTGTGTCGCATTAACTGAGAGATAAACTGCGTATTACCGGATTGGTGGGGAAATAATTACTGATTTACTGGCGTTAATTTAAGCCGCTCTCGTGCAAATCGCTTTTAATGATCGGTCGTGCGGTCAAATAATTTCTGTTTTTAAATACCTATGTGTGAGTTTCATTTCGGTGGTTGCTCTTGTTATCTATTTGTAAATAAAAAAAAAGATCATTTTAATATTTAATTTAATGTCCAGAATTTAGAGAACCGGAATAAAGTCTTTTATTGCGTTTATTTGTAAGGTTTTATCGTATCTCTGACACAATATGTGATATGCACAACAAGTTTATAATTTATGTCACACATATCACACCGAGATTCACACCTATAGAACAAATGGCATTTTTACGTCACTTGAGAGATTAAGTTGCTCGTGTTAATTTTACTAGCGAGGTAAAGAATCCAATTTACTCGCGTGTGCTCTTTAACGATGAGCTTCCGTTGTCGAACGAAATCGGCAGCGCGCAGCTCTTTACGTCGGTGTTATCAAACCGTATGTAAGTAGCGGCGCAAATATAATTTTTTTTCGCACGTTCCGTTTAAGTGGCGAACTGGCTTTAAGTGAGGGGAGTGACAAAAAGATACTCGCCGTATAGCTGTCGAAGGAAGGAAATCGGACGCGTATACCTTTTGTATTCACCGTCGTGTTGTTACATGGAGACGCTTCTTCGGAATGTTTGCTGTGAAAACACGTGTCCCCGGATCCTTACGTACGAGTGAAAAGATCGAACGAGAGGGACGAGCGGAAACCGGAGGGAAAAAAAAGGCGGGAAGAAGAGACACCAGTAAAAAGGGGACATAATTTTCGCGGTACACTCTCTGATACGCCGGTGACACATTTCGCCTATCGCTGCACGTGTTTTGCCGAGACCTCCCGTGCGCCTTCGGAGTCATTTCCACTCCTTTCCGGCCCGCTCGAATGGAACCGGCAGTCATCTCGACGTTCCATCTGGCACGGAATTCTTTCGAAAGATCCTCTCTCTCGATAATCTCTCTTTCGACCAGACAGATGTAAATGTCACCGCGATAAAACCCGTGGAAATCGTCTTCATACTCAACATGTTTGTTCTCGTTCGTTTGTGTCAACTTATACAGCTACTTATACCGAGACCACATACGTATGTTTAGACAGCTCTTTACAATCCAATGAGTTATTATAGCAACAGGCCATCTTTCGTATTTCTAGGGGATAAACATACATATATTTTTCCTTCCGCATTACGTAAGGAGAGATATATTTTTAAACGTCGAAAAAAAATATTGCAAGAAATATTCTCTTACACGCGTAAAAATAAATTCCACATATAAATTCTATATAAGGAGGGAATATATTTTTAAACGTTGAAAAAAAATATCGCAAAAAAATATTCTCTTACGCGTAAAAATAAATTCCACAAAAATCGGTGTGTCCCGAACGCGCTGAAAATTTTCACTAGATAGCGAACGTATCGCGCGCAAGTGAACCATAAAGTAATTTTCAATAAATTTTCGCAGAAGGAATGTCGCCTATCGTGCCCGACCCATTCGAAAGACGAGCTCAGGCTCTTATATATCCTGATTTTTTGTTGGATCGGTCCTTCTCCGATTTCACGACTTCTCGGATTTTTCCCCCTCGCGAAATTCCGCAGGGCGCGAATTAAATTCCGCGATCCTTCAAAATTCCACCGAAAGCGACGTGCAATAACCCGTCGCGACCGTTTAATCGGTCCTTTTTTCCTTGCCGCGAGTTCGACCTTATTCGTTTCCGCTTTCGCCGGAGTCCAAGTTCATTATACCTCGATCATGAGACGTCCATTAAGGAATCCCGTCTAATAAGGGGGTAAGGGGTGCGCGCATCTGCGCGTAGTTACCGAGCTAATTCGTGACGGCTCTCCTCCCTTCGCCCGGCCGTGTCGAGCATGAGGATATAAATCTGCCGAAATTAATTAGGGTAGGTAAGCCGCAATTTAACGTAGCGCCAGCTAGTGCCGGGACAAAGTTATTCGTCTCTTCCTTTCTCTCCATCTTTCTCCTAGCCCATCCCGGATCTCGATCACCCTCTTATGCTCGCTGTCTCCTCCTATCTTCCCCTCTTTATTCTCCCTTGTATCACAGCTAGACTGCGTTTCGGGAAAGCTCACTTATCTACTGCAGTATAATATTCCTTATTAGAGCACGCCTGGTGGAAATTGCGGCATCGAAGCGGATATCGAAGAGGTGCGCGAGAACCTGTGTAGAAACGACGGCGGGCGGCACGGTGAACCGACAAGGCGAATGGTATAGCGCGCGAAGGAAAGGGTGGCCGAGGAGTGAGAGATGCGGGAGGGTGAGAGCCAGAGAGCTCAAGGGTTGACGGTGGTTTACTTGGCAAGTCAAACATCCTACAGCTTGCAATATCCTGCCCCAGCCGAGCCTGTAAGATACCGTTAAGGGCGAATCGAACGCAACCGCGCTTTCCCGCCGTTCCCCATCGGGGAAGCTGCCTCGACAACGAATCGAGGTGGAGCCCGGGAGGTTTAGTCGTGACCACATCAAATGGACGTGCCTCTCTACAGTATGCAAAGTATGCTAGCCTGCATCCCGTGCTCGGAGACGCGAAGTTTGCCCGACGTAGGCTCCTGCAATGAACGCGCGTTCGCACCAAAGCCTGATGATGCATCGACGGCGTTGAACCGAAACGGGAATCTGCGAGTGAAGGATGCTGATGGGCGTGTGAAATTGATTGGCGGTGCTGCCTGCCCTTCCCCCCCGTCCTCTTTTTATTCCAGGCCGAAAACACGAGCCGAGAGACGAGAAAGATTAATTAAATTACAATACGACATGTAATGTAATTCGCAAAATAGCGCGCTTGCTTGAAAATCCCATTCGCAGATCTGCATTTACGCCCGACGCGAACACCAACAATATAAGCGGCGAAACATTTCGTACGAAATAAGCGCGATAATTTTGCATGCATTTTCCACAGTTACGTGATTAATACACAGAAACTTCCTTTCGACGTTGCGTACCGTGATTTCCGCGCGCTCCGGTACACCGGAAATACATAGACGTAATTTTAACCCCCGCAATCGTGATACATCATGCCCCGTCCTATACGGGGAATGTTTCAGAATCCTGGGAAAATGAGGTTCGACCTTTGCGTACGGAACCAGCCGCGTTCACATTATCGACGCGTGCTGCGCGAGAGTCTTCCCCCTCGTGTTGGCATACGCACACACAGAGATTTCCATTTTGAAGGATCGCGCGGGCTCTGTCGAAGAGAGTAAAACGAAAAATTCCGGACGGTTCGTCGTGCGTGCGTGCGAGCGAGATCGTTCTCATTTTTCCGCGTTATTTGCCGGAAATCTAGATACTTGTCTTATACACTCCGTTTTCCATCTTTGGCTGATTCCTGCCTATCTCACCAAGCTCTGTCGCAAGATATATAAATTTCTCGTTATAGTAACAAGTGTTAAATAAGATTTTATCCATATTACTATTTTTTTGCACTGCCTGAAAACGATGCCTCGAATATCGCAACAGGTTGATACTTAATGATGGTTTTTGTGTAATGCAATAATGTAATGAATATTCCAATCTGCTTATTATAAGAATTAATAGAAATTTATTTTATATCTCTGCTAGGATTTTTTATCATGATATGATGTCAAATCATAAAATAATGGAATTTAATATTATATCAAAATTTGAAGTTAAATAGGAGAGAGATAATTTAAAATTATGTTTTAAAAAACCCATTTAAAATTATATTCAAAGGTATGTATACATTATTACAAGTAGCAGTTTCTATTTTATTTTCAATTTTGCTTTTGTTCATGCAGATTTTATTCACAATCAAAAATGTATAGTTTAATGTCAAAAAATTAGTTGTTCTATATATTCAAAAGTGTAGTAAAAACTGAAAAAACTAGCATAGATCGAAGTCTTAGATTTGTCAAGGTTAAAGTATTCGAGAAAAGCTTACAAATTTAACTTTTACAAGATCACTTGGATCGCCCTGTATCTTTACAGTTTCGAGTATTTCTTATTCCGCGCGACGATCTCCTCTCGAAATCAAATTCTGGTCTCAATTTCCAGGTCTTCTTTCGCTCTCCTCACAAAAGAGACGCCACGAAGAGGGGGGAGGGGGGGAGGAAGAAGCGGCGGCAGATAGCGCGGTCCCGTTCGAGGGAAAAATAAATTGTGCGCCCACCGTCCGACGGGAAGTTCATAGCAGAATATTGATTTCCGCGAGAGACGGCTATCGACGAAAGAAAGGCTTTTTAAAGAATATGTATACACACGTATACGTGTCTATCCATATAGGGTGAATTTATCATAATGTTGTGGAAAAAAAGCTGAAAATGCAAATACTGCAGAAATGCAATCACAACTATGCTGTTCAGAAGTACTTTTAATATAACGAAAAACGTTCACGAAATATATACGATATTGTTTATTTTACGTTGAGACCATTATTTTACGATATCCGACAGTAATAACGATTTACAGACACCCAGTATCTGCGCGTCGCGAGTATCGCCACGTCTTCGATTCTCACCGCGTCGACGGATGATGCCGTTCAGAGAACCGGAAGTCTATTCGATTCAGCAGAAAAGAGCGAGTATAGGATTCCACCTACCCTTCCCCCCCGCGCGAGAAATTCTTGCACGAGCGACGCCGAAATCGCGATAAGCAGCGAACCATCTCCGCCGCTATTCATTTTCGTGCGAAGGAGCGTCAGACGAACCGAAAATATTTCTCGATGTCCACGCTCGGCGCGCATCGAGGAAAATGATTTTCACGACAATCGCGTTAAACACGGTTAAATTCGTAGAGAATTTATTTCCTTTCCTATTAAACTATCCTGGTCGAAAATTGTAGTACGCTGTTTTAGTTTTTTATTAACAATATTTATTAACGATATTTCTTCAGAGTCATGATACGCAATTATAAAAGTTAGTTACTCAATATGTACAACATTTACAATACAGTGAAATATATTTTCTACGGAATGTCTACGCGCGATATCCGTTAATTTTTAATACTATATCATACATGTATACATCATCGTACATTTCATCGTACACGCGCGATAATCGAAAGAACTTCATTTTTGTCACGGTCACTTTCTATTTAAAACGGTAAACGTTCGAGATAAGGATCCCTTTCTTTCCAAAGAATGAGCTTCCCTCGGCAATTATACTTCGGCCACGTCTTTAAGATAGATTTGCCTGTACGCGGCCGTGCTTGGCATGCGACTTACGTGAAGTAGGTGGAGCTATCCCTGTGATCTCGTGGATATGTTAAATTGATCGTGAGCAATAACAACGGCGAGGAGGTTCTCGCGGCGTTCCCGGCCGGATTCCTCAAAAAGGTCGTCGGTGGAGTTAAAGGGCTCTGGCGCAACACAGAGATGCCCCGCCGCGCCGACTTCCACAGGCACATTAATTTTCGACCTGGGACACTTGCCATCCCGTGCATGTTTATTCAATTCTTACTCGGAGATGCTCCGCCGCGGCCTTCCCCGGACGACGGTTAACCGACGTCATAATGGATTCCTCTCCACCCACGTATTTACGCTCTCGCTCCTTTTTCTCTCTCTCTCTCTCTCTCTTGTCTCTCGTCTCGCGCGTTTTCTTTTGCCGCGGACGAGCATGATCGATGCGCCACTTTAATGAGATCCTTAAAATACGGTAGCGAAGCTCGCAGGCTCGGCGATTCTTCGTGATTTCCCAGAAACCCCCTTTCACGCTTTCCCTACACCATGACGGGGGAGGGAGAGGGCTGTAAATGTCCGTGAAACAAGCACACGCGAGCGCAAACTCAGACTTCGTCGATTCGCACTTAATGCCATTCCCTCTTCGCCTGAAAGTTTGCTGATTTAAGGATGCGCCGGGAGGGAAGGCTTCTTTTAACGCGCGCGTCACGAAGAAGAGTTTTACGGCGACACTTTATTAACTCGCTCATTTTACGCGACGGGGGATCGTTAATCTACCGGTGGCGGGCGTCCGGTGACACGTGCGCATTCGGAAGATACGATCACACACGTGCGCCACGAGATCCGAAATTGTTTCTATGCGGATCCTCCCGTCGTCTCGTTTCGCGAGAATTGCGACCTCGCCGCGCGATATCCAAATGGCCGTATAAAGTTAAACACTCGGACGATAAAAATTCGACGACTAACGTCTGGCCGGGGGTTTGCCTGTACGAGCGATAGTAAAATCTTAATGCCACTTTCGCGCAGCGGCGCGAGGACTTTCCTCCGCCGGCTTCATTGAAAATCTCATTAACGTCAACGACGTGTCGATCGCGATATGCAAATTAACGTACGTTCCTTTGTTTCTACAATAAATGGAGCATTTACAATCTGCGAGTAAAGCAGCAGCAGCACTCTCTTCAGTTTTATAAATTGAAAGCTTAAGTTAAGACTTAAAAAATTCTCTAGCTTTCATTTCGCGTAAAATGCAAAACTAACGCTTGATAAAAATTACATAACGCACTGTCGTGGAATACATCCGTGTCCTCATTGTGCGACAGAAATCAGGACATTGCTTCCGATGACTAATTACTCTCCGATATCTTCACAAAGAATGCATCAACCGTGAGCTATAGAAAAACTTCATTAAACACTTGGTGGTCTTTTTGTATCCGCAGCCAGTCTTTTTGCCAATAATTTGCCTGTAGCTGTTACTGGTGCAAACTGCGTCATCATCATTCGGGTCAGTTGCATTTCCGCGCAATTAACTTCGTATTTTGCCCTAGGTGTAATATTATATATTACATACAATCGATGCGCCGATTAAAATCAAGTAATATAATATAGTGCTTCTCTAGGTACAAAAGTTACGGTATATAATATAAATATATTATTTATTATTCTATAAAGTTTTAACTCTTAATGATGAAGACTTTAGTGACTACAAATATCTATCTTTAATAAAAACTTATATAAAATAATTAAATATTATAGCTTAGATAAAATGCTTTAATAATTATTCGAGCGTTGATTATATCTTACGGACTTTTTATTTTTAGTCTTAATGTTAGTCACATGGAACTTTGAATTTTTTAATTTTGGGAAAAAGAATTTTATTTGCGAATAAAATTGCACAGATAAATAACGTTTGTTTTAACGGACTCTTGGTAATTATTTAATGTGAAGACAATTTATAAAATATACTCGTGGATTAGAAAAATATAAAAGAATTTTTTATTAACGTGACTGTTTCAAAGCTTCATTCATTAAATTGCACAGAGATATCAACCGCCTGATTCTGAGTTCCATGTTCTTTCCGCAAGGTGTGTCGCGATACGTCACGAGACACTGTCGCAACAACGCCAAGAGTTCTTTATACGCAAACATCGTCGCGAAACGTTTGTTACAAGCGTGTCTCGCGACGCAAAAAACGTAGCCGAAGAAACCGCCGGGCGAGAGGAGAGACACGAAATAACGGCTGTGGCGTTTTCAGGACCGAACCATTTGTCACTCCGCGTTGCGAGCGTTTCCTCGCAAAGGGTCGAGTGGGATCGGGGAATGTATTCCGGGGAGTCCACGACGAACCAGCCTCCAATTTGGTCCGAGGCGAACACAGGTAACGGGCTGTACTCTCTGATAGGATCTCTCCTAATGTATTCGGTCATTCGTTCCCGCTTCCTACCCCTCCGCCCCCGCCCAAGCTTGCCCATCTTTTCTTACGTTCCTGTTCTTTTTCTATTGATTGACCGCTTTAGATTTCTCCTTCTTTCCCGGTTTTCGTGCTTTTAAGAGAAGAAAAGCCTCGCTATTGGTAACTAGTAACTACAAATCACGGCTTTATTACTAAATCGCAGAGGGCTTTCATCGTAGATATATAATATTAATTGAATAGTATATCAAAAGTAATGCGTGTATTATACACATACGTAGACTGGCATTATAGACTATATTCATAGACTATGTAATGCGAACGTAACCGCTCGCTATAAGCCAGCTTGCGCAAGTGGAAACCGGCCCAGATATTAATACATAATTATCTTTGGCGCAATTTTACGTAAAAATGCATGAGAGCAGAAATGAAATTTCACTCTAATATTTAACGCAGCACTCAAAATTCAAACAAGACTCGACAGATGTATTATATTGCATTATCTTGCAAATCACTATTACATTGATAATATTTTCATCGCCATTTTTCCATTTATGTGACTTTTGATCGTTGCGTTATATCGAAAATTTTACGAAGTGATATCGAATAATCGATAAGGAAATTTTTAAAAGAGTTAATTGAAGGGTAGCCGCGCCCGTCGTAAATATTCGGACATTTGTAAGCTTGCTCCCTCGAGCATGGTGCGCCGTCTCGAGTGACTTCTTCCGTTCTCACGAGCCGCATACGCATTGTCCGCGGCCTTAACGGCGGCTCTTTAGTATCGCGTTAAAGATAAGCGCTTATTACTGCCTGCTGCGACCCGGCTATTTACAGTTAACTATACACTCGTCTACGGTTTCCTGGAGGAAGGTAGACGCCGTTCCGCGGAGGAGTTTTGTGTTTTTCTCGGATGCCACATGTGCGGAAGATGCTGCAAGAAATTATTCGTATAGCCGATACATAAGTGGAAGATATAGCGCGATACTTACGTACATATATCAATTCTACAAAAAGATGCGTTTCGTGAAATATGTACTTCTAGAAAGATATATTCTTTGTAATTAAGTGGTTCCGATGGGCGTGTACAACTCAGAGGCATTCAGAAAAGTTCCGAGTGCCTCTCGTAATTGCAAATTACCGTCGATTTATTATTGTGCGCGCTCGAGTTTTAATTTAAAAAATTACAAATTATTCAAAATTGTCCGAGACGAAAATCTGCAGCGTGCATGCATACTTGCGTACGAGAGACGTGCATTCACGTCGTTTTCAACGTCGAGTAAGATCGAGGTCGAGAAGGTCGAGAGGAGCGAGATATCGTTGTAGTTGTGAATATTGTGGTAATGCAATGCAAAGTAATTGGCGGTAAACCGCTGAGTATTATTTATACACATTGCTAACGTTATACTATTTGCGCACGATGACGGAGTCGCATGCGCTTTACTCTGCCGCGCGTATGGAGACCCCTCAATGCCGCATTACAAATTTTTCGCTGTAGAAACAGGTTCCTCGACTAACACTGTTGAATCGGATATCACATTTACGCTCTCGCGAGTGAAAATCTCTATATACTCTGCCATATAGAAGTGGATTCATTCAATTCACATATTGAAGAGCAGGCGAGGTATATATACCTATAGTGTACCTTTTTCTACACAGTCAAGTAGTTTTAAAGTACAGCAGTGAAAATTGAGAGAAAAATAATGAGATCTCCCTGAATGCGCGTGCGCAGAAATAATGAGCCTCAACAAAGATGTAAGATCACGCGTCCCTCATTAATTGTCGCGGAATCAACCAGGCAAAGCTGACGACTATACCTTTGACCCTCCCGCTTCAACGTCACGTAGTTATAAGATTTCGACTTTTCACTGCGCGCGCGCGCAAAGCGGAAAACAGTCGAGAGTAGAAGCGAAAGGCTTGATCCTGGTTGACGGGACCTCTGGCTGCGAGATTCTAGGCTGAAAGCTGCTTCTCGAGTTTAAAGGCTGAGCTCGGGATCCGCGTGTCACACCGTCGCCGAGAATTGTGCGAGGAGAGATTAGAGGGGAAAAAGAGAGGTGGGTGTGCGAGCGCGACCGACGTGACGGGGAGAGGGAGAGCGGGAAAACGAGCGAGAGAGGAACGAAAGTTCGCGCGCGCGGACGGCGAAACACGGTCTTATTCCCTTTCCGCAAGGAGCCGAGCCGCTTCAAAGATATAACTTCCTCCCTCTCGGTGAAACACACACCGCGGGCTTCAGCCGCAAACGGGATCGCGCGCGTGTGCGTTCCGCATCTTTTTGTCCCTTTCGCGCGCGCCCTTACCCTCCTCCGGCGGCGGGGGCGGCGCGGCGTATTCGTCTACGGATTGTCTCATCGCTCGGTCGTTGATCCTTTCCACCGGCTTTAAAAGGATGGAGCACCGTGTCTCCTTAGTTGAAGCGCCGTCAACGGTTTCAGCTGGAAACGGATTACCGATGCCCGGCTGAAATATTTAGCGCGTCGCGTCGCCGCCGCCGCCGCCGCCGCCGCCGCCGCCGCTGCCGCCGCCGTCAAGGGAAAATCGCTCCACCATCGCTGTTGCCATACTACGAACTTTTGTTGCGAAAACTTAGAATAGAAGCTGACAACGGCTTTTTGTACGAAATTACTTTCGGTAAGATAACTCGCGAAGGATAATTTAAAGCGAGCCTCGAGAAAGACGAAGTTTGTCGTTCCACTTTTGACATTTGCATTAATATTCCTTAATGGTACCATAATTCTGATTGTCTGCACTATATTTCCATCACAAATATAATTTTAAATCATAAAACTGATTAATAATGATATAAAGACAATACCGTCTCGTCTCAGAGGCAAGATAATATAAAAATTTCAATGGTTATTAATAAAAATTTTGATTGGAATAATTTTGAAGATTGAATCGTGATACTCGCAGCGCTGAATCGAATTTCCGATGTCGTAAATGAACGCAGTGTTGTGCGGAAAATCATAAGCGCATACGTCCGGTCGATAATAAGATAAAGGCCAGGCCTCGCGGACACTGTCGCGAATAATGATGATAGTAATGATGATGATGATGATGATGATACTCATGCTGACGACGCCGGAAACGCAAAACAATCAACTGTAAGCCTATTATCGCAGTAAATTCGAATCGACAATAATTAGAGGGAAGTGAATCTAAATGGACGGGAAATCTGGCGGGACTGCCCGTTGTCGAAAGGCATACGGCTTGAAAATCGAGCGAGTACAAAGGTAGACAGGACATGTTTGCACGTGCCTTTGGTTACGGTCGATGGAGCTTCCACATTCTAATCAGCTCTCCTCGTTATTTGTATTTCTCTTTTGCGCGGCTTTGTGAATCGCGCACGAGATGCATTTCACTCAATTAAAGATCAATTACATTGGGAAAATCGTAGCCGACCTCGAGATAAAGCTCAATAATGTGATAACGTTTTACGCCCTGTGATTTTTGCCCCCGAACGTTATTAAAATATGATGTAATAAATATACAGCGTACGAATATGCGGCGATACAAGGTAGCGGACCTGTTAATTTTCCAACATTCATTATTGCCGACACGTCGTTATTCGTATTTTAATAATTTCAAGCATGCTTTCGGTGTTTCTCATTAAATGCAATGAAATTTATTTATACCCGTATAAATCATCTGCTAATATTGCAGTCATAAGGATATTTAAAAAACGCAATCATATTAAATATCTGGCCCGATTAATGTCATTCAAGAGATGAATCGACAAAATGTCTCGCGATTCATTTTGCCTTTATTTTTTATTTTAAT
This sequence comes from Wasmannia auropunctata, assembly GCF_000956235.1. Taxonomy (NCBI): domain Eukaryota; kingdom Metazoa; phylum Arthropoda; class Insecta; order Hymenoptera; family Formicidae; genus Wasmannia; species Wasmannia auropunctata. The sequence continues at coordinate 3,044,144 of NW_012026819.1, read as the reverse complement.
TGTTATTTTCTATATGTGTGTACGTTGTGTGTGCAGAGACATGTATATTAATTTACATATTACGGAAAGAACGATTTTGTTGAAAGGTCTAAAAATTTTGCTAAAAACAGATCTGAAAATAATTTTTTGTTGAATCATCAAAATAATTTGTTGGAATGTTAAAGCTGATAAGCATCGCTATAAAACGTTTTGATATTCTAGCAATCACTTTGACTTTCGCACAAAATTATTTTGATTATTCAACAAAAATTATTTTTAGATCTAGATTCAGCAAAATTGTTCTTTCCATTGGTGAATGAAAGATGAGTTTGCAAAAAAAGAGCGTATGATTCGTACGTAATTAAGATTTTACAAATGAGCAGTCATATACTCGGCATTCACGATGATATGAGCAAAGAGGCTAACACCCCAATTTTGGCATAGGCTGCAAATTACATCGCGCGTCCCATTATTCTTCCTTCTCGCGTGCCCTGCGCTGCGAGCACTCCATCGATTCGTTGACAGTGCTTGATCCGGTACGGAGTGCTCTCCGATGCACTTCCCGCTTCCATCGAGAATCCTGATTCTGGCACGGTACCTACTTGGTCCAGATTACCGATCGCAGCGATCGCTAAAGCCGATCTACGTACGTTTACACGGGGCAATGGAGTAGACAGAGCGGAGAGGACGACGTTGAACACGTTGAACGATCCGTTATCGATAAGCGGCGGCTACGCTCGATATTATCGAGTCACGATATAGGCGAGTGCGTGAACGGCTTACGCTTCCTTCCAGATGCGTGTGTATGTACGTCGTACGTTCTGTCCGTGTGTCATTCGGCGCACGCGTGTGGTTTCGATTTATCGAATGGCCGAGATACTGGCGTGACATTCGATAGAATTATTTTTTGAAATCACGCTGAATCTCCATCTTTCCATCCCGAAAGTATGGAAAGAACGCGCGTAACGGCGAGAATGCTTCAATAGAGTGAATAGGGCGGAGAAATAGAAACCAGAGAGTATATTTTTATTCGGCGCTTATCGACACGTATCGCTTTCCTAACGCGCGTTAATCGTCAGCGGAATTGTACTTTTTGAGAATATTCCAGACTAGATGGGTATATAACATGTGTGCTAAAACGATTTGCGATTAAATTAAAAACGCGACACAAAGGCGAAAATGTCGCTCGAGACTCGTCATAAATTTTTTTCGACAGAGAGGGACCTCCGACGAGAGAGAAAGAGTAAGGAAAAAAAGAGGACGTGGAGCGTTAAAATGCGTCAAAACTGGCAGGGAAATTTATATCGTCAAAACGTTGAATTGCACGCTCCAAATATTTTTGACAAATATAACGTGAACGGATTATAAACGATAGCAGGTTGTGCCGAGCCTGCAATTCGCGAAATTGACACAGTAACTGGCCAAAGGTAGAGGCGGCTGGATAAAGAAGCGTTTTCCGATAGCGATCGGCAATCGAGGTTGTGTTTAATGCCCGCCGTTCATGGGAGGCGGATTCCAATTTCACGTTGAAGTAGATCACAATACCCGGAATTGAGTAATCAGGGTTAATTATGTACTCTTTGGTTGGACTTGCGAGAGGACCGAGGGACTCGCTCTCGCAACACGCCGCCATAGAGATAGAGATGCGCAGCACGTGGCGCGTTACTACCAATGCTCTAATTACCGGCAATTACCGTTGCCTAATCAATTACGGTAACGCAATCTGTTCGCATACCTGCTACCGGCTGACCGGGCACAGTAATTGAGGCACCCTTCTCGGATCATCGCGATGGTATGTCGCTCTTATCAGGCCGCTATGACGCCGGTATACCGCGTCGATACTTATTTCCGACCTTCGCGATCGCATCGCCCGTGATTTTCCGTGCACTGACGACGGAGCGTATCCGCTGCGACAATCTCGTCTCGAAACTTGGAAATGTAATAGTAGATCGTGAACGGAATGCAACCGTACAGCGAGCAAACCGCGGTGTAGGAGCATATATTTTGTTCCTTTTTGCCTCGCATTCTGGTCTATCCGCTCGTGCTGCTTCTTGTTCGACGAGTTTCTTTATTTCTAGCTTTTGCTACATACAGATGGCTGAATCTAACAAGAATTAAGTACGGAACTCTAGGGTATCAGTTTTGTAACAGGATCCCTTCATATATAGTTGTTTATGTTTTTATTTTACTGACAAACAAATATATATATATTATAAATTTATATCGTTTATTTTTCTCAAATTTCCGAATCTTTTAATTATAAAATTTTTCATAATTTTTAAAAATTATCATAACGATAACGAAATATTATAAAATATATACTTTTGGATAATTATAATCAAATCTAAATCTGTTAAACTACAATATTACAGAGATCGGAAGAG
>NW_012026819.1:3041363-3041731 GCF_000956235.1 Wasmannia auropunctata | reverse complement strand
ATTCGACATCAGCCTTCTCACTGGTTATCTTGCATATATGAACGAAATCAAATTAATAGAAATAAATGAACTGAATATTTAATTTAAAAAGATTAAATTAATTAACAAACAAAAAAAAGGATAGCAATCAAATCGCGCAATAATCTTACCACTTCTATTAAAAAATCTCTCTGTATCTAACACTTCGACTTTCTCCCAATCTATTTCATGACCTAGATGTAGCCTATGTTCAGTGATAACTGAATGTGGATTTTTATGATTGATATCATTTCTATGTTCAGAGATCCTAGTTTTTAGCTGTCTCTTCGTTTGTCCGACATAAGCTGCATCGCAGTCTCTACAAGGTACTCTGTAGACAACGTTCTTCT